>NC_052324.1:36986498-36993998 GCF_016432855.1 Salvelinus namaycush | reverse complement strand
GTATCTGAGTGGGGAGTTGGGTGTGAGAGTGGGGAGTTGGGTGTGAGAATGGGGAGATGGGTGTGTGAGTGGGAGTTGGTGTGAGAATGGGGAGATGGGTGTGAGATTGGGGAGATGGGTGGGAGAGTGGGGAGATGGGTGTGAGAGTGGGAGTTGGGTGTGTGAGTGGGGAGTTGTGAGTGGGGAGTTGGGTGTGTGAGTGGGGAGATGGGTGTCTGAGTGGGGAGTTGGGTGTCTGACTGAGGAGTTGGGTGTGAGAGTGGGGAGTTGGGTGTGAGAATGGGGAGATGGGTGTGTGAGTGGGGAGTTGGTGTGAGAATGGGGAGATGAGAGTGGGGAGATGGGTGTGAGAGTGGGGAGAATGGGTGTGAGAGTGGGGAATTGGGTGTGTGAGTGGGGAGTTGGGTGTGAGAGTGGGGAGTTGGGTGTGTGAGTGGGGAGTTGGGTGTGAGAGTGGGGAGTTGGGTGTGAGAGTGGGGAGTTGGGTGTGTGACTGTGGAGTTGGGTGTGTGAGTGGGAAGTTGGGTGTGAGAGTGGGGAGTTGGGTGTGAGAATGGGGAGATGCGTGTGTGAGTGGGGAGTTGGGTGTCTGAGTGGGGAGTTGGGTGTGAGAGTGGGGAGTTGGGTGTGAGAATGCGGAGATGGGTGTGTGAGTGGGGAGTTGGGTGTCTGAGTGGGGAGTTGGGTGTGTGAGTGGGGAGTTGGGTGTGAGAGTGGTGAGTTGGGTGTGAGAGTGGGGAGTTGGGTGTGTGAGTGTGGAGTTGGGTGTGTGAGTGGGGAGATAGGTGTGCGAGTGGGGAGTTGGGTGTGAGAGTGGGGAGATGGGTGTGAGAGTGGGGAGTTGGGTGTGAGAATGGGGAGATGGGTGTGTGAGTGGGAGTTGGTGTGAGAATGGGGAGATGGGTGTGAGATTGGGGAGATGGGTGGGAGAGTGGGGAGATGGGTGTGAGAGTGGGAGTTGGGTGTGTGAGTGGGGAGTTGTGAGTGGGGAGTTGGGTGTGTGAGTGGGGAGATGGGTGTCTGAGTGGGGAGTTGGGTGTCTGACTGAGGAGTTGGGTGTGAGAGTGGGGAGTTGGGTGTGAGAATGGGGAGATGGGTGTGTGAGTGGGGAGTTGGTGTGAGAATGGGGAGATGAGAGTGGGGAGATGGGTGTGAGAGTGGGGAGAATGGGTGTGAGAGTGGGGAATTGGGTGTGTGAGTGGGGAGTTGGGTGTGAGAGTGGGGAGTTGGGTGTGTGAGTGGGGAGTTGGGTGTGAGAGTGGGGAGTTGGGTGTGAGAGTGGGGAGTTGGGTGTGTGACTGTGGAGTTGGGTGTGTGAGTGGGAAGTTGGGTGTGAGAGTGGGGAGTTGGGTGTGAGAATGGGGAGATGCGTGTGTGAGTGGGGAGTTGGGTGTCTGAGTGGGGAGTTGGGTGTGAGAGTGGGGAGTTGGGTGTGAGAATGCGGAGATGGGTGTGTGAGTGGGGAGTTGGGTGTCTGAGTGGGGAGTTGGGTGTGTGAGTGGGGAGTTGGGTGTGAGAGTGGTGAGTTGGGTGTGAGAGTGGGGAGTTGGGTGTGT
The DNA here is from genome assembly GCF_016432855.1 of Salvelinus namaycush. Lineage (NCBI taxonomy): Eukaryota > Metazoa > Chordata > Actinopteri > Salmoniformes > Salmonidae > Salvelinus > Salvelinus namaycush. The sequence goes on along the minus strand of NC_052324.1, from coordinate 36,992,442 downwards.
GAGTGTGGAGTTGGGTGTGTGAGTGGGGAGATAGGTGTGCGAGTGGGGAGTTGGGTGTGAGAGTGGGGAGATGGGTGTGAGAGTGGGGAGTTGGGTGTGTGAGTGGGGAGATAGGTGTGAGAGTGGGGAGTTGGGTGTGAGAGTGGGGAGATTGGTGTGAGAGTGGGGAGATGGGTGTGTGAGTGGGGAGATGTGTGTGAGAGTGGGGAGTTGGGTGTGTGAGTGGGGAGTTGAGTGTGAGAGTGGGGAGTTGGATGTGTGAGTGGGAAGTTGGGTGTCTGAGTGGGGAGATAGGTGTGAGAGTGGGGAGTTGGGTGTGAGAGTGGGGAGATTGGTGTGAGAGTGGGGAGATGCGTGTGTGAGTGGGGAGATGTGTGTGAGAGTGGGGAGTTGGGTGTGTGAGTGGGGAGTTGAGTGTGAGAGTGGGGAGTTGGATGTGTGAGTGGGAAGTTGGGTGTCTGAGTGGGGAGTTGTGTGTCTGAGTGGGGAGTTGAGAGTGGGGAGTTGGGTGTGTGAGTGGGGAGTTGTGCTTGGGGAGATGGGTGTGCGAGTGTGGAGTTGGGTGTGTGAGCGGCGAGTTGGGTGTCTGAGTGGGAAGTTGGGTGTGAGAGTGGGGAGTTGGGTGTGAGAATGGGGAGATGGTGTGTGAGTGGGGAGTTGGGTGTGAGAGTGGGGAGTTGGGTGTGAGAATGGGGAGATGGGTGTGTGAGTGGGGAGTTGGGTGTCTGAGTGGGGAGTTGGGTGTCTGAGTGGGGAGTTGGGTGTGTGAGTGTGGAGTTGGGTGTGAGAGTGGGGAGATGGGTGTGAGAGTGGGGAGATGGGTGTGAGAGTGGGGAGATGGGTGTGAGAGTGGGGAGATGGGTGTGTGAGTGGGGAGATGGGTGTGAGAGTGGGGAGATGGGTGTGAGAGTGGGGAGTTGGGTGTGAGAGTGGGGAGATGGGTGTGTGAGTGGGGAGATGGGTGTGAGAGTGGGGAGTTGGGTGTGAGAATGGGGAGATGGGTGTGTGAGTGGGGAGTTGGGTGTGTGAGCGGCGAGTTGGGTGTGTGAGCGGGGAGTTGGGTGTGAGAGTGGGGAGTTGGGTGTGAGAGTGGGGAGATGGGTGTGTGAGCGGGGAGTTGGGTGTGAGAGTGGGGAGTTGGGTGTGAGAGTGGGGAGATGGGTGTGAGAGTGGGGAGATGGGTGTGTGAGTGGGGAGATGGGTGTGCGAGTGGGGAGTTGGGTGTGTGAGTGGGGAGATGGGTGTGTGAGTGGGGAGTTGGGTGTGTGAGTGGGGAGTTGGGTGTGAGAGTGGGGAGATGGGTGTGAGAGTGGGGAGTTGGGTGTGTGAGTGGGGAGTTGGTTTGAGAATGGGGAGATGGGTGTGAGAGTGGGGAGATGGGTGTGAGAGTGGGGAGTTGGGTGTGTGAGTGGGGAGTTGGGTGTGAGAGTGGGGAGTTGGGTGTGTGAGTGGGAGTTGGGTGTGAGAGTGGGGAGTTGGGTGTGTGAGTGGGGAGGTTGGTGTGCGAGTGGGGAGATGGGTGTGAGAGTGGGGAGATGGGTGTGAGAGTGGGGAGATGGGTGTGAGAGTGGGGAGATGGGTGTGTGAGTGGGGAGATGGGTGTGAGAGTGGGGAGATGGGTGTGAGAGTGGGGAGTTGGGTGTGAGAGTGGGGAGATGGGTGTGTGAGTGGGAAGATGGGTGTGCGAGTGGGGAGATGGGTGTGAGAATGGGGAGATGCGTGTGTGAGTGGGAGTTGGTGTGAGAATGGGGAGATGGGTGTGAGATTGGGGAGATTTGTGTGAGAGGGGGGAGATGGGTGTGTGAGTGGGGAGATGGGTGTGAGAGTGGGGAGTTGGGTGTGTGAGTGGGGAGTTGGGTGTGAGAGTGGGGAGTTGGATGTGTGAGTGGGAAGTTGGGTGTCTGAGTGGGGTGTTGTGTGTCTGAGTGGGGAGTTGAGAGTGGGGAGTTGTGAGTGGGGAGTGGGGAGTTGTGAGTGGGGGGTTGGGTGTGTGAGTGGGGAATTGGGTGTGTGAGTGGGGAGTTGGGTATCTGAGTGGGGAGTTGGGTGTGAGAGTGGGGAGTTGGGTGTGAGAATGGGGAGATGGGTGTGTGAGTGGGAGTTGGTGTGAGAATGGGGAGATGGGTGTGAGATTGGGGAGATGGGTGGGAGAGTGGGGAGATGGGTGTGAGAGTGTGAGTTGGGTGTGTGAGTGGGGAGTTGTGAGTGGGGAGTTGGGTGTGTGAGTGGGGAGATGGGTGTCTGAGTGGGGAGTTGGGTGTCTGAGTGAGGAGTTGGGTGTGAGAGTGGGGAGTTGGGTGTGAGAATGGGGAGATGGGTGTGTGAGTGGGGAGTTGGTGTGAGAATGGGGAGATGGGAGTGGGGACATGGGTGTGAGAGTGGGGAGAATGGGTGTGAGAGTGGGGAATTGGGTGTGTGAGTGGGGAGTTGGGTGTGAGAGTGGGGAGTTGGGTGTGTGAGTGGGGAGTTGGGTGTGAGAGTGGGGAGTTGGGTGTGAGAGTGGGGAGTTGGGTGTGTGACTGTAGAGTTGGGTGTGTGAGTGGGAAGTTGGGTGTGAGAGTGGGGAGTTGGGTGTGAGAATGGGGAGATGGGTGTGTGAGTGGGGAGTTGGGTGTCTGAGTGGGGAGTTGGGTGTGAGAGTGGGGAGTTGGGTGTGAGAATGCGGAGATGGGTGTGTGAGTGGGGAGTTGGGTGTGTGAGTGGGGAGTTGGGTGTGAGAGTGGGGAGTTGGGTGTGAGAGTGGGGAGTTGGGTGTGAGAGTGGGGAGTTGGGTGTGTGAGTGTGGAGTTGGGTGTGTGAGTGGGGAGATAGGTGTGTGAGTGGGGAGTTGGGTGTGAGAGTGGGGAGATGGGTGTGAGAGTGGGGAGTTGGGTGTGTGAGTGGGGAGATAGGTGTGAGAGTGGGGAGTTGGGTGTGAGAGTGGGGAGATTGGTGTGAGAGTGGGGAGATGGGTGTGTGAGTGGGGAGATGTGTGTGAGAGTGGGGAGTTGGGTGTGTGAGTGGGGAGTTGAGTGTGAGAGTGGGGAGTTGGATGTGTGAGTGGGAAGTTGGGTGTCTGAGTGGGGAGTTGTGTGTCTGAGTGGGGAGTTGAGAGTGGGGAGTTGGGTGTGTGAGTGGGGAGATAGGTGTGCGAGTGGGGAGTTGGGTGTGAGAGTGGGGAGATGGGTGTGAGAGTGGGGAGTTGGGTGTGTGAGTGGGGAGATACTTGTGAGAGTGGGGAGTTGGGTGTGAGAGTGGGGAGATTGGTGTGAGAGTGGGGAGATGGGTGTGTGAGTGGGGAGATGTGTGTGAGAGTGGGGAGTTGGGTGTGTGAGTGGGGAGTTGAGTGTGAGAGTGGGGAGTTGGATGTGTGAGTGGGAAGTTGGGTGTCTGAATGGGGAGTTGTGTGTCTGAGTGGGGAGTTGAGAGTGGGGAGTTGGGTGTGTGAGTGGGGAGTTGTGAGTGGGGAGATGGGTGTGCGAGTGTGGAGTTGGGTGTGTGAGCGGCGAGTTGGGTGTCTGAGTGGGAAGTTGGGTGTGAGAGTGGGGAGTTGGGTGTGAGAATGGGGAGATGGTGTGTGAGTGGGGAGTTGGGTGTGAGAGTGGGGAGTTGGGTGTGAGAATGGGGAGATGGGTGTGTGAGTGGGGAGTTGGGTGTCTGAGTGGGGAGTTGGGTGTCTGAGTGGGGAGTTGGGTGTGTGAGTGTGGAGTTGGGTGTGAGAGTGGGGAGATGGGTGTGAGAGTGGGGAGATGGGTGTGAGAGTGGGGAGATGGGTGTGTGAGTGGGGAGATGGGTGTGAGAGTGGGGAGATGGGTGTGAGAGTGGGGAGATGGGTGTGTGAGTGGGGAGATGGGTGTGAGAGTGGGGAGATGGGTGTGAGAATGGGGAGATGGGTGTGTGAGTGGGGAGTTGGGTGTGTGAGCGGCGAGTTGGGTGTGTGAGCGGGGAGTTGGGTGTGAGAGTGGGGAGTTGGGTGTGAGAGTGGAGAGATGGGTGTGAGAGTGGGGAGATGGGTGTGTGAGTGGGGAGATGGGTGTGCGAGTGGGGAGTTGGGTGTGTGAGTGGGGAGATGGGTGTGTGAGTGGGGAGTTGGGTGTGAGAGTGGGGAGATGGGTGTGAGAGTGGGGAGATGGGTGTGTGAGTGGGGAGATGGGTGTGCGAGTGGGGAGTTGGGTGTGTGAGTGGGGAGATGGGTGTGTGAGTGGGGAGTTGGGTGTGTGAGTGGGGAGTTGGGTGTGAGAGTGGGGAGATGGGTGTGAGAGTGGGGAGTTGGGTGTGTGAGTGGGGAGTTGGTTTGAGAATGGGGAGATGGGTGTGAGAGTGGGGAGATGGGTGTGAGAGTGGGGAGTTGGGTGTGTGAGTGGGGAGTTGGGTGTGAGAGTGGGGAGTTGGGTGTGTGAGTGGGGAGTTGGGTGTGAGAGTGGGGAGTTGGGTGTGTGAGTGGGGAGGTTGGTGTGCGAGTGGGGAGATGGGTGTGAGAGTGGGGAGATGGGTGTGAGAGTGGGGAGATGGGTGTGAGAGTGGGGAGATGGGTGTGTGAGTGGGGAGATGGGTGTGAGAGTGGGGAGATGGGTGTGAGAGTGGGGAGTTGGGTGTGAGAGTGGGGAGATGGTGTGTGAGTGGGGAGACGGGTGTGCGAGTGGGGAGATGGGTGTGAGAATGGGAGATGCGTGTGTGAGTGGGAAGTTGGTGTGAGAATGGGGAGATGGGTGTGAGATTGGGGAGATTGTGTGAGAGGGGAGATGGGGGAATGGGTGTGTGAGTGGGGAGATGGGTGTGAGAGTGGGGAGTTGGGTGTGTGTGAGTGGGGAGTTGGGTGTGAGAGTGGGGAGTTGGATGTGTGAGTGGGAAGTTGGGTGTCTAGTGGGGTGTTTGTGTCTGAGTGGGGAGTTGAGAGTGGGAGTTGTGAGTGGGGAGTGGGGAGTTGTGAGTGGGGAGTTGGGTGTGTGAGTGGGGAATTGGGTGTGTGATGGGGAGTTGGGTATCTGAGTGGGGAGTTGGGTGTGAGAGTGGGATTTGGGTGTGAGAATGGGGAGATGGGTGTGTGAGTGGGAGTTGGTGTGAGAATGGGGAGATGGGTGTGAGATTGGGAGGATGGTGGAGAGTGTGGAGATGGTGTGAGAGTGGGAGTTGGGTGTGTGAGTGGGGAGTTGGGTGTCTGAGTGGAGTTGGGTGTGAAGTGGGGAGTTGGGTGTGAGAATGGGGAGATGGGTGTGTGGAGTGGGGAGTTGGGTGTCTGAGTGGGGAGTTGGGTGTGAGAGTGGTGAGTTGTGTGAGAATGGGGAGATGGGTGTGTGAGTGGGGAGTTGGTGTCTGAGTGGGGAGTTGGGTGTGTGAGTGGGAGTTGGGTGTGAGAGTGGGGATTGGGTGTGAGAGTGGGGAGATGGGTGTGAGAGTGGGGAGTTGGGGGTGAGAGTGGGGAGATGGGTGTGCGAGGGTGGAGTTGGGTGTGCGAGTGTGGAGTTGGGTGTGTGAGTGGGGAGATAGGTGTGCAAGTGGGGAGTTGGGTGTGAGAGTGGGGAGATGGGTGTGTGAGTGGGGAGATGGGTGTGAGAGTGGGGAGTTGGGGTGAGAGTGGGGAGATGGGTGTGCGAGTCGGGAGTTGGGGGTGCGAGTGTGGAGTTGGGTGTGTGAGTGGGGAGGTAGGTGTGAGAGTGGGGAGTTGGGTGTGAGAGTGGGGAGATTGGGGTGGAGGTGGGGAGATGGGTTGTGGTGGGGAGATGGGTGTGAGAGTGGGGAGTTGGGTGTGTGAGTGGGGAGTTGGGTGTGGAGTGGGAGTTGGATTGATGTGTGAGTGGGAAGTTGGGTGTCTGAGGTGGGGAGTTGAGAGTGGGGAGTTGGGTGTGTGAGTGGGGAGTTGTGAGTGGGGACTTGGGTGTGTGAGTGGGGAGTTGGGTGTCTGAGTGGGGGAGTTGGGGTGTGAGTGAGTTGGGGAGTTGGGTGCGAGAGGGGGGAGTAACGAAGG
>NC_052324.1:36890651-36986398 GCF_016432855.1 Salvelinus namaycush | reverse complement strand
ACACTCCAACCCTCACCCACATAATGACACACGGGAGGGATAGCAATACACTCCAACCCTCACCCACATAATGACACACAGGAGGGATAGCGATACACTCCAACCCTCACCCACATAATGACACACAGGAGGGATAGCAATACACTCCAACCCTCACCCACATAATGACACACAGGAGGGATAGCATATACACTCCAACCCTCACCCACATAATGACACACAGGAGGGATAGCGATACACTCCAACCCTCAACCCACATAATGACACACAGGAGGGATAGCGATACACTCCAACCCTCACCCACATAATGACACACAGGAGGGATAGCAATACACTCCAACCCTCACCCACATAATGACACACAGGAGGGATAGCAATACACTCCAACCCTCACCCACATAATGACACACAGGAGGGATAGCGATACACTCCAACCCTCACCCACATAATGACACACAGGAGGGATAGCGATACACTCACCCACATAATGACACACAGGAGGGATAGCGATACACTCACCCACATAATGACACACAGGAGGGATAGCGATACACTCCAACCCTCACCCACATAATGACACACAGGAGGGATAGCAATACACTCACCCACATAATGACACACAGGAGGGATAGCGATACACTCCAACACTCACCCACATAATGACACACAGGAGGGATAGCGATACACTCCAACACTCACCCACATAATGACACACAGGAGGGATAGCAATACACTCCAACCCTCACCCACATAATGACACACAGGAGGGATAGCAATACACTCATCCACATAATGACACACAGGAGGGATAGCAATACACTCCAACCCTCACCCACATAATGACACACAGGAGGGATAGCGATACACTCCAACACTCACCCACATAATGACACACAGGAGGGATAGCGATACACTCCAACCCTCACCCACATAATGACACACAGGAGGGATAGCGATACACTCCAACCCTCACCCACATAATGACACACAGGAGGGATAGCGATACACTCCAACACTCACCCACATAATGACACACAGGAGGGATAGCAATACACTCCAACCCTCACCCACATAATGACACACAGGAGGGATAGCAATACACTCCAACCCTCACCCACATAATGACACACAGGAGGGATAGCGATACACTCCAACCCTCACCCACATAATGACACACAGGAGGGATAGCGATACACTCCAACCCTCACCCACATAATGACACACAGGAGGGATAGCGATACACTCCAACCCTCACCCACATAATGACACACAGCAGGGATAGCAATACACTCCAACCCTCACCCACATAATGACACACAGGAGGGATAGCAATACACTCTAACCCTCACCCACATAATGACACACAGGAGGGATAGCGATACACTCCAACCCTCACCCACATAATGACACACAGGAGGGATAGCGATACACTCACCCACATAATGACACACAGGAGGGATAGCAATATACTCCAACCCTCACCCACATAATGGCACACAGGAGGGATAGCAATACACTCCAACCCTCACCCACATAATGACACACAGGAGGGATAGCGATACACTCCAACCCTCACCCACATAATGACACAAAGGAGGGATAGCGATACACTGCAACCCTCACCCACATAATGACACACAGGAGGGATAGCAATACACTCCAACCCTCACCCACATAATGACACACAGGAGGGATAGCGATACACTCCAACCCTCACCCACATAATGACACACAGGAGGGATAGCAATACACTCCAACCCTCACCCACATAATGACACACAGGAGGGATAGCAATACACTCCAACCCTCACCCACATAATGGCACACAGGAGGGATAGCAATACACTCCAACCCTCACCCACATAATGGCACACAGGAGGGATAGCAATACACTCCAACCCTCACCCACATAATGACACACAGGAGGGATAGCAATACACTCCAACCCTCACCCACATAATGACACACAGGAGGGATAGCGATACACTCCAACCCTCACCCACATAATGACACACAGGGAGGGATAGCAATACACTCCAACCCTCACCCACAAAATGACACACAGGAGGGATAGCGATACACTCCAACCCTCACCCACATAATGACACACAGGAGGGATAGCAATACACTCCAACCCTCACCCACATAATGACACACGTGAGGGATAGCAATACACTCCAACCCTCACCCACATAATGACACACAGGAGGGATAGCGATACACTCCAACCCTCACCCACATAATGACACACAGGAGGGATAGCAATACACTCCAACCCTCACCCACATAATGACACACAGGAGGGATAGCAATACACTCCAACCCTCACCCACATAATGACACACAGGAGGGATAGCGATACACTCCAACCCTCACCCACATAATGACACACAGGAGGGATAGCGATACACTCCAACCCTCACCCACATAATGACACACAGGAGGGATAGCAATACACTCCAACCCTCACCCACATAATGACACACAGGAGGGATAGCAATACACTCCAACCCTCACCCACATAATGACACACAGGAGGGATAGCGATACACTCCAACCCTCACCCACATAATGACACACAGGAGGGATAGCGATACACTCCAACCCTCACCCACATAATGACACACAGGAGGGATAGCAATACACTCCAACCCTCACCCACATAATGACACACAGGAGGGATAGCAATACACTCCAACCCTCACCCACATAATGACACACAGGAGGGATAGCGATACACTCCAACCCTCACCCACATAATGACACACAGGAGGGATAGCGATACACTCCAACCCTCACCCACATAATGACACACAGGAGGGATAGCAATACACTCCAACCCTCACCCACATAATGACACACAGGAGGGATAGCAATACACTCCAACCCTCACCCACATAATGACACACAGGAGGGATAGCGATACACTCCAACCCTCACCCACATAATGACACACAGGAGGGATAGCGATACACTCCAACCCTCACCCACATAATGGCACACAGGAGGGATAGCGATACACTCACCCACATAATGACACACAGGAGGGATAGCGATACACTCCAACCCTCACCCACATAATGACACACAGGAGGGATAGCGATACACTCCAACCCTCACCCACATAATGACACACAGGAGGGATAGCGATACACTCCAACCCTCACCCACATAATGGCACACAGGAGGGATAGCGATACACTCCAACCCTCACCCACATAATGGCACACAGGAGGGATAGCGATACACTCCAACCCTCACCCACATAATGGCACACAGGAGGGATAGCAATACACTCCAACCCTCACCCACATAATGGCACACAGGAGGGATAGCGATACACTCAAACCCTCACCCACATAATGGCACACAGGAGGGATAGCGATACACTCCAACCCTCACCCACATAATGGCACAGAGGAGGGATAGCGATACACTCCAACACTCACCCACATAATGGCACACAGGAGGGATAGCGATACACTCCAACCCTCACCCACATAATGACACACACAAACAGAACCAACCTCGTTCATATAGTCATACTATATTAACCCAACCCAACAGCCTTCAATTAAAAGCACTGATGCCATGGAAACCAAAGATACGTCCTTCCACTTTTAAAATGCTGCTCAGCTTGATTCCTGTAAAGATGATACACACACAGCACACAGAGCCAGAGTTCATCACTCCTGTGAATCACACTTTGAGAACAAATATGCCCTAACCTCTCCTCTCCTCTCCCTCTCCCTCTCCCTCTCCCTCTCCCTCTTCCTCTTCCTCTTCCTCTTCTCTGGCCTGGCGTTGTCACACAGGCTGAGGGTTGAGCTGCACACACTGCTGAATGGTTGATATTCATTCTGAATACCCTGCATGTCTCAGGCATCACAGCACACACAGGCACACTCACACTCACACTTCAAACCTGCAGATTATGAGATGTTTGTTTCCTCCTCTTCAGCCACATGTCTTTCCTGGTCTTTATCATTTAGTTAACTGTTATTAGCGATGGGTGTATGGGTTGCTGATATGTCACAAGGCCAGCATGGGTGTATAGGAACAAGAGAAGGTGGCATGTTGTTTGTCTATAGATTCACACTGATAAAGAGTTCCTACATGTACAGTGCCTTCAGAAAGTATTCACACCCCTTTACTCTTTCCACGTTTTGTTGTTTTACAAAGTGGGATTAAAATTGATTTAATTGTAATTTTTTGTCAACGATCTACACAAAATACTCAAATGTGAAAGTGGAAGAAAAAATGCACATTTGTAAAATAAAACACTAATATACAGTATCTTGATTAGATAAGTTAATACATGTTAGAATCACCTTTGAGTCTTTCTGGGTAAGTCTAAGAGCTTTCCATACCTGGATTATCCAACATTTGCCCATTATTATTTAAAAAATTCTTCAAGCTCTGTCAAATTGGTTGTTGATCGTTGCTAGACAGCCATTTCCAGGTTTTGCAATGCATGTTCAAGTAGATTTAAGTCAAAACTGTTGCTCTGCCACACATTCTTGGTAAGCAACTCCAGTGTATATTTGGCCTTGTTTTTGGTTATTGTCCTGCTGAAAGGTGAATTAATCTCCTGGTATCTGGTGGAAATCAGACTGAACCAGGTTTTCCTTTAGGATTTTGCCTGTGGTTAGCTCTATTCTGTTTATTTTTTATCCTGAGAAACTCCCCAGTCCTTAATGATTACAAGCATACCCAAAACATGACACAGCCGCCACTATGAAAATATTGTGTGTTATACAGTAATATATTGTATTGGATTTGCCCCAAACGTAACACTTTGTATTCAGGACAAAAAGTAATTTGCTTTGACACATTTTTTGCAGTATTATTTTAGTGCCTTGTTGCAAACAGGATGCATGTTTTGGAATATTTTTATTCTGTACAGGCCGGAGGGGATGGCTGCCGTTTTATGGGCTCTTAACCAACTGTGCTATTTTTTGTTTTTTCACATTGTTTGTAAATCGCCTCTACCATCCATTCTATTGGCCAACGTGCAATCACTGGAAAATAAACTGGATGATCTCCATTCGAGACTATCCTACCAACGGGACATTAAAAACTGTAATATCTTATGTTTCACCGAGTTGTGGCTGAATGACGACACGGATAATATACAGTTGGCTGGGTTTTCTGTGCATCGGCAGGACAGAACAGCCATGCCTGGTAAGACGAGGGGTGGGGGGGTGTTTATTTGTCAATAACAGCTGGTGCGCCATGTCTAATATTATAGAGGTCTCAAGGTATTGCTCGCCTGAGGTAGAGTACCTCATGATAAGCTGTAGACCACACTATCTACCAGAGGTGGGACCAAGTCATTGTTTTACAAGTCTCAAGTCTTAGCACTCAAGTCCCAAGTCAAGACAGGCAAGTCCGAGTCAAGTCTCAAGTCACGACCGACAAGTATTAAGTCAAGTCTCAAGTCCTAAACTTTGAGTTTTGAGTCCTAAACAAGTCATAATGTGCTCTTCACCAAATGTAATACCATTTCATATTTTTAACAAGAGTAATATTTAGTATATTACATTTACGCAAATCATGAATGCTTTTAAAAATATATTTATTATTTCCCAAATAATCTTTATATTTCCATGGAAATACATGGGTAGCCATAAGAAAGACCCCCCTCCCCCCAATAGCGATTGACTATCGCTATGGGGCACAATCGGGCGATGTAGGCTTGTACACAATCTCCCAACCTTAACTCACACAGTAGGCTAACATGCATCAATGGTTTTAGGAACAGCAGTAACATCGGGCAGGATTTAGGCTACCAACTCCCTAGCCAGTTGTAGCTCAATCTTGGGTGCAATGATCACGTTCCCGCACTGACTGACTGTGTGGAGGCTCATTGATTTAACATTGTTAGCCAACATGCAAACATTGGCAAAGTTATGAATGATATAGCTGTTGGCTATATTAGCCACGACTTACCGTTCTTTGTGCAGCTTCAAATGTCGAACAAAGTTGGAAGTTGTTGTGCCTCTGTCTGTCATTTTCTTCCCGCATGTTTTGCAAGTTGCAATCCATTTTTTGTTGATAAAGACTACGCTGTATCAAATCTGAAAATAATAACTTTGTGTATCATCTTTCCAAGGGCTCCATCTGAATTTACCTGCCGACGTTCCTCTGCACTGCCACGCACAACCTTTTCTCAGCTTGCACAATTTGATTGGCTGCTGTCTGATTCAAACTGTAATCCGTTAAATGAAGAGTTGATGCGCTGCACACTTTTTAAAAAATAGCATAATTTTTAATATTTGGACTTGGGGAGGGTATCAAGTCAGGTCGAGTCATAAGGCTCAAATCCAAGTCAAGTCACGAGTCATTGGTGTTAAAGTTAAAGTCGAGTTGCATGTCATCGTATTTGTGACTCGAGTCCACACCTCTGCTATCTACCAAGAGAGTTTTCATCTATATTTTTCGTAGCCTTCTATTTACCACCACAAACCGATGCTGGCACTAATACCGCACTCAACAAGCTGTATAAGGTCATAAGCAAACAAGAAAATGTTCAGGTAGCCTACTGGTTAGAGCGTTGGGCCTGTAACCGAAAGGTTGCTGAATTGAATCCCCGAGCTGACAAGGTAAAAATCTGTTGTTCTGCCCCTGAGCAAGGCAGTTAACCCACTGTTCCCCGGGCGCCGTTGACATGGATGTCGATTCAGGCAGCCCTCCGCACCTCTCTGATTCAGAGGGGTTGGGTTCAATGTGGAAGACACATTTCAGGTGAATGCATTCAGTTGTACAACTGACTAGGTATCCCCCTTTTCTTTCCTTCATCCAGAAGCGGCGCTCCTAGTGGCCGGGGAATTTAATGCAGGCAATCCATTTTACCTTATTTCTACCAGCATGTCACGTGCAACCGGAGGAGAAAATAAACTCTAGTCCTCCTTTATTCCACACACAGAGATGCATACAAAGCTCACCCTCCATTTGGCAAATCTGACCATAATTCTATCCTCCTGATTCCTGCTTTCAATTAAAAACTAAAGCAGGAAGTACCAGTGACTCGCTCAATACAGAAGTGGTCAGATGATGCGGATGCTACTCTACAGGACTGTTTTGCTAGCACAGACTGAAATATGTTCCGGGATTCATCCAATGGCATTGAGGAGTACACCACCTCAGTCACCGGCTTCATCAATAATTGCATTGACGACGTCGTGCCTACAGTGATCATATGTACATATCCCAACCAGAAGCCATGGATTACAGGCTGCATCCGCACCGAGCTAGGAGAGGGACACTAATCCGGACGCTTATAAGAAATCGGGCTATGCCCTCAGACAAAGCATCAATACAGGACTAAGATTGAATCCTACTACACCGGCTTAGACGCTCACCGGATGTGGCAGGGCTTGCAAACTTCTACGGACTACAAAAGGAAACCAAGCCTCGAGCTGCCCAGTGATGTGAGCCTACCAGACGAGCTAAATGCCTTTTATGCTTGCTTCGAGGCAAGCAACACTGAAGCATGCATGCTGTTCCGGATGACTGTGTGATACCGCTCTCTCTCCATAGGCGTAGACCTTTTAAACAGGTCAACATTCACAAGGCCCGCAAAGCTCATCACTAAGCTGAGGACAATGGGACTAAACACCTCCCTCTGCAACTGGATCCTGGACTTCCTGACGGGCCACCCCCGGGTGGTAAGGGTAGGCAACAACACATCTGCCACGCTAATCCTCAACACGGGGTCCCCTCAATGTTTACTCCCTGTTTACCCATGACTGCGTGGCCAAGCACGACTCCAACACCATCATTAAGTTTGCTGATGACACAACAGTGACAACGATAAGACAGCCTATAGGGAGGAGGTCAGAGACCTGGCAGTGTGGTGCCAGGATAACAAACTCTCCCTCAACGTGTGCAAGACAAAGGAGATGATCGTGGACTACAGGAAAAGGATGGCCAAACACACCCCATTCACATCGAAGGGAGTGTAGTGGATCGAGTCAAGAGTTTCAAGTTCCTTGGTGTCCACATCACCAACAAACTATCATGGTCAAACACACCAAGACAGTCGTGAAGAGGGCACGACAACACTTTTTCCCCCTCAGGAGACTGAAAAGATTTGGCATGGGTCCCCAGATCCGGAGCGCCACGTCTAGGTCCAAAAGGCTCCTTAACAGCTTCTAAGCCATAAGCCATAACATTTCTGAACAATTATTCAAATGGACACCCAGACTATTTACATTGATCCCCCAACCCCCACTTTGTTTTCACACTGCTGCTACTCGCTGTTTATTATCTATGCATAGTCACTTTACCTACATGTACAAATTACTTCGACTCAGCTGTATCCCCGCACATTGACTCGGTACCAGTACCCCCTGTATATAACCTCAGTATTGTTATTTTTTATTTGATTTTTTACTTTAGTTTATTTAGTAAATATTTTCCTAACTGCATTGTTGGTTAAGGGCTTGTAAGTAAGCATTTCACTGTTGTATTCGGAGCATGTGACAAATAACATTTGATTTGATTTATTGCACACACAGTGATGCAACTGTGTAATTATGTGCCTTGTTATTTAGCCTTGCCATAACAAAGGGGTTGACTGAAGATTAAGCTTTTCATTTTGAATTAATAATACATTTAAAATTACAACAATTCCACTTTGACACTATGGGGTATAGTGTGTAGGCCAGTGACAACAAATATCAATTTAATCCGTTTTAAATTCAGGCTGTAACACAACAAAATGTGTAAAATGAATAATTTCTGAAGGCACTGTAACTGGTCAACCGGTCATGAACTGACATAAAATATGTAGGTTTATACACACTCCAATTTGATAGTCTAACTATCTAACGTTGGCTTGAGTTCAGTACAAAACTGTCCACTACCAACCTGTGGCACTACAGAACTATGAGAGAACAACCACCATACCTATCCTCCGCCAGACGCCCTATATGAAGAATCATTTGGCTACTAATAATGCAACGTTCAATTATATCAACTACAGTTACATTTAGGTTTTGAAGTTACAGGCCATGAAATTCACCGTTTCTCCCGTCTCTCTCTCTCCTCAGGACCACAGGTATAACTGGGATAATGGTCTGAAACCTGACCTCAGGCCGGAGCTGATGCCGTTATCCTCTGACATGAGCCAGGCACACAACTACCGCCACAACAACTTCTCCACCATCAAATCAGCATCACTTGTAAGGGTCAACACACCTTTATCTCTCTAGCTTCATTTATCTCTCCTTTCTCTCTACTATCCACCATCGAATCAGCATCACTGGAAAGGGCTACCATCATAGGTCACTCTCCCTGGGTGATACCAAGTCTCCCTCATACTCTGTCCATCTTTACCTTTCCTCTTTCCTTTGTGTCTCACATGATGTCTCTCTCTAGCTTCCTCTTTCCTTTTGTATTCTTTCTCTTGTTCTCACTCTATTCTTTCTCTTTCTCTCCCTCGCTCCCTCCCTCTCTGTGTCCTTCCACTCACTCAACCCCTTTGTGTTCTCCCAGTCCTTCACTCTGCTTCCGCTCCTCTTCACCTCTCTCTCCTTCTCTCCCTCCTTCTCTCCCTCCCTCGCTCATTCTCTCCTGTACTTTTCCCCTCGCTAATATATCACTCTCTTGGGGTTCCCGAGTGGTGCAGCGGTCTAAAGCACTGCATCTCAGTGCGACACTACAGTCCCTGGTTCGAATCCAGGCTGAGTCACATCTGGCCGTGATTGGCAGTCCCATAGGGCGGCGCACAATTGGCCCAGCGCCGTCCGAGTTTGGCCGTGGTATGCCGTCATGTAAATAAGAATTTGT
Organism: Salvelinus namaycush; assembly: GCF_016432855.1. Classification (NCBI taxonomy): domain Eukaryota; kingdom Metazoa; phylum Chordata; class Actinopteri; order Salmoniformes; family Salmonidae; genus Salvelinus; species Salvelinus namaycush. The sequence goes on along the minus strand of NC_052324.1, from coordinate 36,976,603 downwards.
TCTTAACTGACTTGCCTAGTTAAATAAAGGTTAAATAAATCAAAATAAATACTCCGACCCCCTCTGTCTTAAGTCTGGAGGGGTGCAGTGCAGTATGGAGTAAGATTACCCTCCCTGCCTATCTCTCTCGCACTCTTTCTCCATGTATGTTGTCATGGATACAAGGCTCCAGTAAGCAGTCAGTCAGTTGCAATGGTGTCTATGGTCTGTCTGTTCTCCCACTGGATTCAATGGTGTCTTTGGTCTGTCTGTCCTCCCACTGGATTCAATGGTGTCTTTGGTCTGTCTGTCCTCCCACTGGTTTTAAGCCCTGGACTGGCTTTGGCACTGGGGTATCAGTGTCCTTAACATGCCATGTGTTAGGCTAGATTTACTGACTGGGTTCCGGTTCTGGATACTTGGTTCTGACTGCCATAGGTAGTGTTTATTTGATATTTTATAAATAGTGCGAAATCAGCGCTCTGACTGTTAATCAAATGAATTGGTTAAGTGAATTGGTTGTTCACGTGGTGGTTGTTTTATGAGGCAGGGTATTGTGGTGTTGATTCCCCATTGCGGTAGGTATGAGTTGCATTCAGACAGCGTGGAGTCTGTTGCTGCTGCAATGAGTCGATGACATCATCGCTTTCTGCCGCCGTGAGGCGGGCACGCGTCCCCTGATGGACCCGGCACTGCTCGCTCAGACTGGAAAGAACAGGTAGAGGGGGGTGGGAGAAATGACAATGTAGAGGGAGGGAGAAAATGAATGGGATGGACAGAGAGGAGAAAAACATACACACAATGGAGGGAGGGAGACTAAAGGAAGAGAACGTGAGAGTATAGAGAGATTAATAAACACAGACAGACAGATGGACAAGAGAGCCAGTCAAGTAGGCCGAGAGGAATAAGAATGAAGTAGAGAGGAGAGGAATGTGACTGAAGGAGGGAGGAGAGGAATGTGACTGAAGAAGAGAGAGAAGGAGAGGAATGTGACTGAAGGAGAGAGAGAAGGAGAGGAATGTGACTGAAGGAGAGAGCGAAGGAGAGGAATGTGACTGAAGGAGGGAGGAGAGGAATGTGACTGAAGGAGAGGAATGTGACTGAAGGAGGGAGGAGAGGAATGTGACTGAAGGAGGGAGAGAAGGAGAGGAATGTGACTGAAGGAGAGGAATGTGACTGAAGGAGGGAGAGAAGGAGAGGAATGTGACTGAAGGAGAGGAATGTGACTGAAGGAGAGAGAGAAGGAGAGGAATGTGACTGAAGGAGAGAGAGAAGGAGAGGAATGTGACTGAAGGAGGGAGGAGAAGAATGTGACTGAAGGAGAGAGAGAAGGAGAGGAATGTGACTGAAGGAGAGAGAAGGAGAGGAATGTGACTGAAGGAGAGGAATGTGACTGAAGGAGAGGAATGTGACTGAAGGAGAGAGGAGAGGAATGTGACTGAAGGAGGGAGGAGAAGAATGTGACTGAAGGAGGGAGAGAAGGAGAGGAATGTGACTGAAGGGGAGAGGAATGTGACTGAAGGAGAGGAATGTGACTGAAGGAGAGGAATGTGACTGAAGGAGGGAGGAGAGGAATGTGACTGAAGGAGGGAGAGAAGGAGAGCAATGTGACTGAAGGAGAGGAATGTGACTGAAGGAGAGAGAGAAGGAGAGGAATGTGACTGAAGGAGGGAGGAGAAGAATGTGACTGAAGGAGAGAGAGAAGGAGAGGAATGTGACTGAAGGAGAGAGAAGGAGAGGAATGTGACTGAAGGAGAGGAATGTGACTGAAGGAGGGAGAGAAGGAGAGGAATGTGACTGAAGGAGAGAGAGAAGGAGAGGAATGTGACAATGAGAGAGGAGAGGAATGTGACTGAAGGAGGGAGGAGAGGAATGTGACTGAAGGAGGGAGGAGAGGAATGTGACTGAAGGAGGGAGGAGAGGAATGTGACTGAAGGAGGGAGAGAAGGAGAGGAATGTGACTGAAGGAGGGAGAGAAGGAGAGGAATGTGACTGAAGGAGAGGAATGTGACTGAAGGAGAGAGAGAAGGAGAGGAATGTGACTGAAGGGGAGAGGAATGTGACTGAAGGAGAGGAATGTGACTGAAGGAGAGGAATGTGACTGAAGGAGAGAGAGAAGGAGAGGAATGTGACTGAAGGAGAGAGAGAAGGAGAGGAATGTGACTGAAGGGGAGAGGAATGTGACTGAAGGGGAGAGGAATGTGACTGAAGGGGAGAGGAATGTGACTGAAGGGGAGAGGAATGTGACTGAAGGGGAGAGGAATGTGACTGAAGGAGAGGAATGTGACTGAAGGAGAGGAATGTGACTGAAGGAGAGAGAGAAGGAGAGGAATGTGACTGAAGGAGAGGAATGTGACTGAAGGAGAGGAATGTGACTGAAGGAGAGGAATGTGACTGAAGGAGAGAGAGAAGGAGAGGAATGTGACTGAAGGAGAGAGGAGAGGAATGTGACTGAAGGAGGGAGGAGAGGAATGTGACTGAAGGAGGGAGGAGAGGAATGTGACTGAAGGAGAGAGGAGAGGAATGTGACTGAAGGAGAGAGAGAAGGAGCGGAATGTGACTGAAGGGGAGAGGAATGTGACTGAAGGGGAGAGGAATGTGACTGAAGGGGAGAGGAATGTGACTGAAGGGGAGAGGAATGTGACTGAAGGAGAGGAATGTGACTGAAGGAGAGGAATGTGACTGAAGGAGAGGAATGTGACTGAAGGAGAGGAATGTGACTGAAGGAGAGAGGAGAGGAATGTGACTGGAGGAGAGGAATGTGACTGAAGGAGGGAGGAGAGGAATGTGACTGAAGGAGGGAGAGAAGGAGAGGAATGTGACTGAAGGGGAGAGGAATGTGACTGAAGGAGAGGAATGTGACTGAAGGAGAGGAATGTGACTGAAGGAGGGAGGAGAGGAATGTGACTGAAGGAGGGAGAGAAGGAGAGCAATGTGACTGAAGGAGAGGAATGTGACTGAAGGAGAGAGAGAAGGAGAGGAATGTGACTGAAGGAGGGAGGAGAAGAATGTGACTGAAGGAGAGAGAGAAGGAGAGGAATGTGACTGAAGGAGAGAGAAGGAGAGGAATGTGACTGAAGGAGAGGAATGTGACTGAAGGAGGGAGAGAAGGAGAGGAATGTGACTGAAGGAGAGAGAGAAGGAGAGGAATGTGACAATGAGAGAGGAGAGGAATGTGACTGAAGGAGGGAGGAGAGGAATGTGACTGAAGGAGGGAGGAGAGGAATGTGACTGAAGGAGGGAGGAGAGGAATGTGACTGAAGGAGGGAGAGAAGGAGAGGAATGTGACTGAAGGAGGGAGAGAAGGAGAGGAATGTGACTGAAGGAGAGGAATGTGACTGAAGGAGAGAGAGAAGGAGAGGAATGTGACTGAAGGGGAGAGGAATGTGACTGAAGGAGAGGAATGTGACTGAAGGAGAGGAATGTGACTGAAGGAGAGAGAGAAGGAGAGGAATGTGACTGAAGGAGAGAGAGAAGGAGAGGAATGTGACTGAAGGGGAGAGGAATGTGACTGAAGGGGAGAGGAATGTGACTGAAGGGGAGAGGAATGTGACTGAAGGGGAGAGGAATGTGACTGAAGGGGAGAGGAATGTGACTGAAGGGGAGAGGAATGTGACTGAAGGAGAGGAATGTGACTGAAGGAGAGAGAGAAGGAGAGGAATGTGACTGAAGGAGAGGAATGTGACTGAAGGAGAGGAATGTGACTGAAGGAGAGAGAGAAGGAGAGGAATGTGACTGAAGGAGAGAGGAGAGGAATGTGACTGAAGGAGGGAGGAGAGGAATGTGACTGAAGGAGGGAGGAGAGGAATGTGACTGAAGGAGAGAGGAGAGGAATGTGACTGAAGGAGAGAGAGAAGGAGCGGAATGTGACTGAAGGGGAGAGGAATGTGACTGAAGGGGAGAGGAATGTGACTGAAGGGGAGAGGAATGTGACTGAAGGGGAGAGGAATGTGACTGAAGGAGAGGAATGTGACTGAAGGAGAGGAATGTGACTGAAGGAGAGGAATGTGACTGAAGGAGAGGAATGTGACTGAAGGAGAGAGGAGAGGAATGTGACTGGAGGAGAGGAATGTGACTGAAGGAGAGAGGAGAGGAATGTGACTGAAGGAGAGAGGAGAGGAATGTGACTGAAGGAGAGAGGAGAGGAATGTGACTGAAGGAGAGGATTGTGACTGAAGGAGAGAGAAGGAGAGGATTGTGACTGAAGGAGAGAGAAGGAGAGGCATGTGACTGAAGGAGAGAGAAGGAGAGGAATATGACTGAAGGAGAGAGAAGGAGAGGCATGTGACTGAAGGAGAGAGGAGAGGAATGTGACTGAAGGAGAGAGAAGGAGAGGAATGTGACTGAAGGAGAGGCATGTGACTGAAGGAGAGAGAAGGAGAGGCATGTGACTGAAGGAGAGGCATGTGACTGAAGGAGAGAGAAGGTGCGAGAAGGAGAGGAATGTGACTGAAGGAGAGGCATGTGACTGAAGGAGAGGCATGTGACTGAAGGAGAGGCATGTGACTGAAGGAGAGAGAAGGAGAGGAATGTGACTGAAGGAGAGGCATGTGACTGAAGGAGAGAGAAGGAGAGGCATGTGACTGAAGGAGAGAGAAGAGAGGTGCACTCTGTCTGATCTCACTGAATGAAGCGTTAGATATCAGTTAAGGGGAGAAAGAGAAGAGAGGGATGGTGAGCCTCATCTGGAGGAGAGAGGGAGGAGTGGGGTTATTACAGGTCAGCCCGACTGAGGGAGGGAGGGGTACAAAATAATATTTATTAATACTTCTATGCCCTTCTGAGATATGTAGCTTTTGTTTTAGTCCACATACAGTACCAGTCAAAAGTTTGGACACACTTACTCATTCCAGGGTTTTTCTTTATTTTTACAATTTTCTACATTGTAGAATAAATGGAAGACATCAAAACTATGAAATAACACATATGGAATCATGTAGTAACCAAAAAAGTGTTAAACAAATAAAAATATATTTTATATTTGAGATTCTTCAAATAGCGCCACCCTTTGCCTTGATGACAGCTTTCCACACTCTTGGCATTCTCTTAACCAGCTTCACCTGGGATGCTTTTCCGACAGTCTTGATGGAGTTCCCACATATGCTGAGCACTTGTTGGCTGTTTTTCCTTCACTCTGCAGTCAAACTCATCCCAAACCATCTCAATTGGGTTGAGGTCGGGTGATTATGGAGGCCAGGTCATCTGATGCAGGTGAAAGCTATGATCCCTTATTGATGTCACTTGTTAAATCTGCTTCAATCAGTGTAAATGGAGGGGAGGAGACAGGTAAAATAAGGATTTTTAAGCCTTGAGACAACTGAGACATGGATTTTGTATGTGTGCCATTCAAAGGGCAAGACAAAATATTTAAGTGCCTTTGAACGGGGTAGGTGCCAGGCTCACCAGTTTGGGTCAAGAACTGCAATGCTGTTGGGTTTTTCACGCTCAACAGTTTCCCGTGTGTATCAAGAATGGTCCACCACCAAAAGGACATCCAGCCAACTTGGAGTCAACATGGGCCATCATCCATGTTGAACGCTTTCGACACCTTGTAGAGTCCCCAACAAATGTTGTCTGTGCTGAGGGCAAAAGAGGGTGCAACTCAATATTAGGAAGGTGTTTCTAATGGTTTGTACATTGAGTGTATAACACATGTTGAAAATAAATAACACTTTTATTCAAAACACACATCAAGGCTCCCTTGATCAACCAGGTCATTGGCTGAGTAGCTTACCTGGCGAAAGGTCAAAAATGCCCTCACAATCAAATAAATCTTAACCTTTGACCTGGAAGTGTTCCCCCCTGGATCGTATTTCCCTTCTTTGAGCCCAGCCTGTGAATGGCGATCACATGACGTGACTTGGCCTGTGGTGGCAGCAAGGTGAAAGCAAGTGATTAGGATTGTCCCTGCATCACAGTAGAGGTATTGATTCAGATAGATTAGGAGGGAATCTCTCTCTCTCATCCTTTCTCTACTTCTCTCTCATTCTCTCCCTCTCGCTCCCCTTTCTCAGCCCCTTCTCTATCTTCCTTTCTGACTCAATTAGGGGGGGATCTCTCTCTCTCACCCTCTCTCTACTTCTCTCTTTCTCCCTCCTTCTCTCCCTCTCTCAAAGAGGCTTTCATGTGACCCACCTGCTGAACACAGGCTGCTCGGCCCCCAAAAGAGCCCCCTCTGTTCTGCCTGCCAATGGAGTCCGCTCCCTCTCCCTACCTCATTCACAGTTCACACGCCTGCCCCGGTGTAGCTGCCCCGGTGTAGCTAACAGCCACCGCGTTTCTCCAAAGACTTTGTCTAAACGTTAACCAACCAGTGGGTTTGTTGCTTGCCTGGGTAAAGCTGAGTTTAGGGGTTCGGGTGTAGGATATGCCACACATGGTTTCTGGGTGCTCGCACGGTTGTTGAACATGAACGTTGCCATGATGCTTGGGCTTAAGAAGATGAGTTATGAGAAGATGAGGGACTACTATGGGGATCTGGATAGTCCCTTTTGTCAGGTTTGGTTTGTTTGTCATCTTGACACTTTATGTTGTTGTGACTTGGACTAACTTGACTTGACTTTGGTTGACTTAACCAATGTAAATCACATTACATCATAGTCCACTCATCAAGTCAATCTACATTGATTAACCGGTTGGATTTAAATTAGATCGGTATAAACAGGTTATTTATTGAAGACAATTGTTGGATCTCCTCCTTTCTAATGTAGGATCTCCTCCTCCCTCCTCCTTTCTAATGTTGGATCTCCTCCCTCCTTTCTAATGTTGGATCTCCTCCCTCCTTTCTAATGTTGGATCTCCTCCTCCCTCCTACTTTCTAATGTTGGATCTCCTCCTCCCTCCTCCTTTCTAATGTTGGATCTCCTCCTCCCTCCTCCTTTCTAATGTAGGATGTCCTCCTCCCTCCTTTCTAATGTAGGATGTCCTCCTCCCTCCTCCTTTCTAATGTAGGATCTCCTCCTCCCTCCTCCTTTCTAATGTTGGATCTCCTCCTCCCTCCTTTCTAATGTTGGATCTCCTCCTCCCTCCTTTCCAATGTAGGATATACTCCTCCCTCCTTTCTAATGTTGGACCTACTCCCTCCTTTCTAATGTAGGATCTACTCCCTCCTTTCTAATGTTGGATCTACTCCCTCCTTTCTAATGTTGGATCTACTCCTCCCTCCTTTCCAATGTCGGATATACTCCTCCCTCCTTTCTAATGTTGGATCTACTCCCTCCTTTCTAATGTTGGATCTACTCCTCCCTCCTTTCTAATGTTGGATCTACTCCTCCCTCCTTTCCAATGTAGGATATACCCCTCCCTCCTTTCTAATGTAGGATATACTCCTCCCTCCTTTCTAATGTAGGATCTACTCCTTCTTCCTTTCAAATGTTGGATCTCCTCCTCCCTCCTCCTTTCTAATGTTGGATCTCCTCCTCCCTCCTTTCTAATGTTGGATCTCCTCCTCCCTTCTTTCTAATGTTGGATCTACTCCTCCCTCCTTTCCAATGTAGGATATACTCCTCCCTCCTTTCTAATGTTGGACCTACTCCCTCCTTTCTAATGTTGGATCTACTCCCTCCTTTCTAATGTTGGATCTACTCCCTCCTTTCTAATGTTGGATCTACTCCCTCCTTTCTAATGTTGGATCTACTCCTCCCTCCTTTCCAATGTAGGATCTACTCCTCCCTCCTTTCTAATGTTGGATCTCCTCCTCCCTCCTCCTTTCTAATGTTGGATCTCCTCCTCCCTCCTCCTTTCTAATGTTGGATCTCCTCCTCCCTCCTCCTTTCTAATGTTGGATCTACTCCTCCCTCCTGTCTAATGTTGGATCTCCTCCCTCCTCCTTTCTAATGTTGGATCTCCTCCTCCCTCCTCCTTTCTAATGTTGGATCTCCTCCTCCCTCCTCCTTTCTAATGTTGGATCTCCTCCTCCCTCCTCCTTTCTAATGTTGGATCTCCTCCTCCTTTCTAATGTTGGATCTCCTCCTCCTTTCTAATGTTGGATCTCCTCCTCCTTTCTAATGTTGGATCTCCTCCTCCCTCCTCCTTTCTAATGTTGGATCTCCTCCTCCCTCCTTTCTAATGTAGGATCTACTCCTTCTTCCTTTCTAATGTTGGATCTCCTCCTCCCTCCTTTCTAATGTTGGATCTACTCCTCCCTCCTTTCCAATGTAGGATATACACCCTCCCTCCTTTCTAATGTTGGACCTACTCCCTCCTTTCTAATGTTGGATCTACTCCTCCCTCCTTTCTAATGTAGGATCTACTCCCTCCTTTCTAATGTTGGATCTACTCCCTCCTTTCTAATGTTGGATCTACTCCTCCCTCCTTTCTAATGTTGGACCTACTCCCTCCTTTCTAATGTTGGATCTACTCCTCCCTCCTTTCTAATGTAGGATCTACTCCCTCCTTTCTAATGTTGGATCTACTCCCTCCTTTCTAATGTTGGATCTACTCCTCCCTCCTTTCCAATGTTGGATCTACTCCTCCCTCCTTTCTAATGTTGGATCTACTCCCTCCTTTCTAATGTTGGATCTACTCCTCCCTCCTTTCTAATGTTGGATCTACTCCTCCCTCCTTTCCAATGTTGGATCTACTCCTCCCTCCTTTCCAATGTAGGATATACCCCTCCCTCCTTTCTAATGTAGGATATACTCCTCCCTCCTTTCTAATGTTGGATCTACTCCTCCCTCCTTTCTAATGTTGGATCTCCTCCTCCCTCCTCCTTTCTAATGTTGGATCTACTCCTCCCTCCTTTCTAATGTTGGATCTACTCCTCCCTCCTTTCTAATGTTGAATGTAATCCCTCCTCCTGTCTAATGTTGGATCTCCTCCTCCCTCCTGTCTAATGTTGGATCTCCTCCTCCCTCCTTTCTAATGTTGGATCTCCTCCTCCCTCCTTTCTAATGTTGGATCTACTCCTCCCTCTTTTCTAATGTTGGATCTACTCCTCCCTCCTTTCTAATGTTGAATGTAATCCCTCCTCCTGTCTAATGTTGGATCTCCTCCTCCCTCCTGTCTAATGTTGGATCTCCTCCTCCCTCCTGTCTAATGTTGGATCTCCTCCTCCCTCCTTTCTAATGTTGGATCTCCTCCTCCCTCCTTTCTAATGTTGGATCTCCTCCTCCCTCCTTTCTAATGTTGGATCTACTCCTCCCTCTTTTCTAATGTTGGATCTACTCCTCCCTCTTTTCTAATGTTGGATCTACTCCTCCCTCTTTTCTAATGTTGGATCTACTCCTCCCTCTTTTCTAATGTTGGATCTACTCCTCCCTCTTTTCTAATGTTCGATCTACTCCTCCCTCCTTTCTAATGTTGGATCTACTCCTCCCTCTTTTCTAATGTTCGATCTACTCCTCCCTCCTTTCTAATGTTGAATTTAATCCTTCCTCCTTTCTAATGTTGGATCTACTCCTCCCTCCTTTCTAATGTTGGATCTACTCCCTCCTTTCTAATGTTGGATCTAATCCTCCCTCCTTTCTAATGTTGGATCTACTCCCTCCTTTCTAATGTTGGATCTACTCCTCCCTCCTCCTTTCTAATGTTGGATCTAATCCCTCCTTTCTAATGTTGGATCTACGCCTCCCTCCTTTCTAATGTTGATCTAATCCTCCCTCCTTTCCAATCAGTGCAGATGAAGGGCAGTAGAATTGGAGAGGACATATTTTTATGTCATTGAGATAGTGCCTTTGTGTGTCCCATACTGTTTGACCTATGACCTCAGTTGTTTTAACTACCTTTGCGATTAGTTGTTTGATTGATTGAATCCCCTCCACAGGTAACCAAGCAGATCCATCAGCACGAGCAGGAGAATGAGCTGCGGGAGCAGATGTCAGGTTATAAACGGATGAGACGGCAGCACCAGAAGCAGCTGATCGCTCTAGAGAACAAGCTGAAGGCAGAGATGGACGAACACAGACTGAAGTTGCAGAAGGAGGTGGAGACTCAGGCCAACAATGCCTATATAGAGCTAGAGAAACTGGCCAAGAGACACACCATCCACTGTGAAAAAGAGGTGGGTCTGGGGGGGGGGGGGGGGGGGTCCTGTCTTGTCTTGTCTTGTCCTGTCCTGGAGAAGTGCCATACTGTCCAATCAAAGAAGGTGTCTGGGGAGAGGGAAAGGACAACTTGTTCATGTTATGGGTTGGGCATTGCTGCCACCCAATGTCAAGAAGCTGTTAAAAAGCACACCAGTTCATCTGTAACTATGCAGATTATAGGTTAACCTCCATGGTCCAGCATAACCTCCTTGACGTCCACTAGCACGTCTACTAGCACGTCTAATAACACGTCCACTAACACTAGCACGTCCACTAACACTAACACGTCCACTAACACTAGCACGTCCACTAACACTAGCACGTCCACTAACACTAGCACGTCCACTAACACTAGCACGTCCACTAACACTAGCACGTCCACTAACACTAGCACGTCCACTAACACTAGCACGTCCACTAACACTAGCACGTCCACTAACACTAGCACGTCCACTAACACTAGCACGTCCACTAACACTAGCACGTCCACTAACACTAGCACGTCCACTAACACTAGCACGTACACTAACACGTCCACTAACACTAGCACGTCCACTAACACTAACACGTCCACTAGCACGTCTAATAACACGTCCACTAGCACGTCTAATAACACGTCCACTAGCACGTCTAATAACACGTCCACTAGCACGTCTAATAACACGTCCACTAGCACGTCTAATAACACGTCCACTAGCACGTCTAATAACACGTCCACTAGCATGTCTAATAACACGTCCACTAGCACGTCTAATAACACGTCCACTAGCACGTCTAATAACACGTCCACTAGCACGTCTAATAACACGTCCACTAGCACGTCTAATAACACGTCCACTAGCACGTCTAATAACACGTCCACTAGCACGTCTAATAACACGTCCACTAGCGCGTCTAATAACACGTCCACTAACACTAGCACGTCCACTAACACTAGCACGTCCACTAACACTAGCACGTCCACTAACACTAGCACGTCCACTAACACTAGCACGTCCACTAACACTAGCACGTCCACTAGCACGTCCACTAACACTAGCACGTCCACTAACACTAGCACGTCCACTAACACTAGCACGTCCACTAACACTAGCACGTCCACTAACACTAACCCGTCCACTAACACTAACCCGTCCACTAACACGTCCACTAACACTAACACGTCCACTAGCACTAGCACGTCCACTAGCACGTCTAATAACACGTCCACTAACACTAGCACGTCCACTAACACTAACACGTCCACTAGCACGTGTTAGTGAAAAAAAACGAAAGCGTCTAAAGAGCTTTGTTGGTTGGTCTATTTTGTCTTACAAGCTACCGAGGTGGCGGACTGTCTGTTGCTGCTCCACTTTGTGTTCTAGAACCCATAATTAAATTGCAGTTTCTTTTCATATGGCCACTCTCTTTTTTCTACCTAATAGATTTAGTCCACTAGCACTAGCACGTCCACTAGCACGTCCAATAGCACGTCCACTAACACTAGCACGTCCACTAGCACGTCTAATAACACGTCCACTAGCACGTCCACTAGCACGTCTAATAACACGTCCACTAACACTAACACGTCCACTAACACGTCTAATAACACGTCCACTAACACTAGCACGTCCACTAGCACTAGCACGTCCACTAGCACGTCTAATAACACGTCCACTAACACTAGCACGTCCACTAACACTAGCACGTCCACTAACACTAGCACGTCCACTAACACTAGCACGTCCACTAACACTAGCACGTCCACTAACACTAGCACGTCCACTAACACTAGCACGTCCACTAACACTAGCACGTCCACTAGCACTAGCACGTCCACTAGCACGTCTAATAACACTAGCACGTCCACTAGCACGTCCACTAGCACGTCTAATAACACGTCCACTAACACTAGCACGTCCACTAACACTAGCACGTCCACTAACACTAACACGTCCACTAACACTAACACGTCCACTAGCACGTGTTAGTGAAAAAAAACGAAAGCGTCTAAAGAGCTTTGTTGGTTGGTCTATTTTGTCTTACAAGCTACCGAGGTGGCGGACTGTCTGTTGCTGCTCCACTTTGTGTTCTAGAACCCATAATTAAATTGCAGTTTCTTTTCATATGGCCACTCTCTTTTTTCTACCTAATAGATTTAGTCCACTAGCACTAGCACGTCCACTAGCACGTCCAATAGCACGTCCACTAACACTAGCACGTCCACTAGCACGTCCACTAGCACGTCCACTAGCACGTCTAATAACACGTCCACTAGCACGTCCACTAGCACGTCTAATAACACGTCCACTAACACTAACACGTCCACTAACACGTCTAATAACACGTCCACTAACACTAACACGTCCACTAACACGTCTAATAACACGTCCACTAACACTAGCACGTCCACTAGCACTAGCACGTCCACGAGCACTAGCACGTCCACTAGCACGTCTAATAACACGTCCACTAACACTAGCACGTCCACTAGCACGTCCACTAGCACGTCTAATAACACGTCCACTAACACTAGCACGTCCACTAACACTAGCACGTCCACTAGCACTAGCACGTCCACTAACACGTCTAATAACACGTCCACTAACACTAGCACGTCCACTAACACTAGCACGTCCACTAACACTAGCACGTCCACTAACATGTACACTAGCACGTCCACTAACACTAGCACGTCCACTAGCACGTCCACTAGCACGTCCACTAGCACTAGCACGTTCACTAGCACGTCCAATAGCACGTCCACTAACACTAGCACGTCCAGTAGCACGTCCACTAGCACGTCCACTAACACTAGCACGTCCACTAACACTAGCACGTCCACTAACACTAACACGTCCACTAACACTAACACGTCCACTAACACTAACACGTCCACTAACACTGGCACGTCCACTAACAATGACACGTCCACTAACACTAGCACGTCCACTAGCACGTCCACTAGCACTAGCACGTTCACTAGCACGTCCAATAGCACGTCCAATAGCACGTCCACTAGCACATCCACTAACACTAGCACGTCCAGTAGCACTAGCACGTCCACTAGCACGTCCACTAACACGTCCACTAACACTAGCACGTCCACTAGCACGTCCACTAGCACTAGCACGTCCACTAACACCTCCACTAACAGTAGCACGTCCACTAACACGTCCACTAACACGTCCACGTCCACTAACACGTCCACTAACACGTCCACTAACACGTCCACTAACACGTCCACTAACACGTCCACTAACACTAGCACGTCCACTAACACTAGCACGTCCACTAACACTAGCACGTCCACTAACACGTCCACTAGCACTAGCACGTCCACTAGCACTAGCACGTCCACTAGCACTAGCACGTCCACTAACACTAGCACGTCCACTAACACTAGCACGTCCACTAACACTAACACGTCCACTAACACTAACACGTCCACTAACACTAGCACGTCCACTAACACTAGCACGTCCACTAGCACGTCCACTAGCACGTCCACTAACACTAGCACGTCCACTAACACTAGCACGTCCACTAACACTAGCACGTCCACTAACACTAGCACGTCCACTAACACTAGCACGTCCACTAACACTAGCACGTCCACTAACACTAGCACGTCCACTAGCACTAGCACGTCCACTAGCACTAGCACGTCCACTAGCACTAGCACGTCCACTAGCACTAGCACGTCCACTAACACTAGCACGTCCACTAACACTAGCACGTCCACTAACACGTCCACTAGCACTAGCACGTCCACTAGCACTAGCACGTCCACTAGCACGTCCACTAGCACTAGCACGTCCACTAGCACTAGCACGTCCACTAGCACTAGCACGTCCACTAACACTAGCACGTCCACTAGCACGTCCACTAACACTAGCACGTCCAGTAGCACTAGCACGTCCACTAGCACTAGCACGTCCACTAACACGTCCACTAACACTAGCACGTCCACTAGCACTAGCACGTCCAGTAGCACGTCCAGTAGCACTAGCACGTCCACTAACACTAGCACGTCCACTAACACGCCCACTAACACTAGCACGTCCACTAACACGTCCACTAGCCCGTCCACTAACACTAGCCCGTCCACTAACACTAGCCCGTCCACTAACACTAGCCCGTCCACTAACACTAGCCCGTCCACTAACACTAGCACGTCCACTAACACTAGCACGTCCACTAACAAGCTACCTGTCTCTTAATGGTGTTAGTGTACTGTGCATTCGGAAAGTATTGAGACCCCTTCATTTTCCCCACATTTTGTTACGGCACAGCCTTATACAAAAATAGATTCTATTGTTTTTTCCCCCTCATTAATCTACACACAGTAGTCAAGAATGACAAAGCCAAAAACAGGTTTTTAGAAATGTTTGCAATTTTATTAAATAAAAAAAACTGATACCACTTTTACATAAGTATTCAGACCCTTTACTCAGTACTTTGTTGAAGCACCTTTGGCAGCAATTACAGCCTTGAGTCTTGGATATGACACTACAAGCTTGGCACACCTGTATTTGGGGAGTTTCTGTCATTCTTCTCTGTAGATCATCTCAAGCTCTGTCATGTTGGATGGGGAGCGTCGCTGCACAGCTATTTTCAGGTCTCCAGAGATGTTCGGTCGGGTTCAAGTCCAGGCTCTGGCTGGGCCACTCAAGGACATTCAGAAACTTGTCCCGAAGACTTGTCCTAGGCTGTGTGCTTAGGGTCGTTGTCCTGTTGGAAGGTTAACCTTCGCCCCAGTCTGAGGTCCTGAGCGCTTTGGAGCAGGTTTTCATCAAGGATCTCTCTGTACTTTGCTCCGTCCTTCAATCCTGACTAATCTCCCAGTCCCTGCCACTGAAAAACATCCCCACAGCATGATGGTGCCACCATGCTTTACCGTAGGGATGGCCAGGTGATGAGTGGTGCCCTTCTCCCCCAATTGCTCAGTTTGGCTTGGCGGCCAGTTCTAGGAAGAGTCTTGATGGTTCCAAACTTCTTCCATTTAAGAATTATGGAGGCCACTGTGTTCTAGGGGACGTACAATGCTGCAGAAATGTTTTGGGACCCTTCTCCAGATCTGTGCCTCAACACAATCCTATCTCAGATCTCTACGGACAATTCCTTTGACCTCATGGCTTGGTTTTTGCTCTGACACGCACTGTCAACTGTTGGACCTTTATATAGACAGGTGTGTGCCTTTAGCAAATAAGGTATTTCTGGTTTTTATTTTTTTATACATTTGCAAAAAAAATCGAAAAAACTGTTTTTCGCTTTGTCATTATGGAGTGTTGTGTGTAGATTGAGGAAAACTATTATTCAATCAATTTTAGAATAAGGCTGTAACGTAACAAAATGTGGAAGAAGTGAAG
This sequence comes from Salvelinus namaycush, assembly GCF_016432855.1. Lineage (NCBI taxonomy): Eukaryota > Metazoa > Chordata > Actinopteri > Salmoniformes > Salmonidae > Salvelinus > Salvelinus namaycush. The sequence goes on along the minus strand of NC_052324.1, from coordinate 36,961,248 downwards.
GGGTCTGAATAGTTTCAGAATGCACTGTACTCTAACAATACTTAACACTAACACCAATAACAGACAGGTAGCAAAACAACATTATGTGTTGTTGTGTTGTTTTGTGTTGTGTTGTTTTCTCCCTGTGTGCCTCTCCCACACAAGGCCCCTTCATAGCTAACTAATATCTGTGCCTCTCTCTCTCCCCACCCCTCTCTTTCTCTCTCTCTCTCCCTACTCCTCTCTCACTCCCTACTCCTCTCTCTCTCCCTCCCTACTCCTCTCTCTCTCCCTCCCCCCCTCTCTCTCTCCCTCCCCCTCCCTCCATCCCCCCTGTCTCTCAATTCAATTTAAGGGCTTTATTGGCATGGGAAAATATGTTAACATTGCCAAAGCAAGTGAACTAGATAATAAACAAAAGTGAAATAAACAATAAAAATGAACAGTAAACATTACACTCCCTCTCTCATTTCCCCTCAGATGAAGACAATGTCATCAGATGAGAAGAAGTTCCAGCAGCAGATCGTGTCCCAGCAGAAGAAGGAGCTCACCACCTTCCTAGATAATCAGAAGAAGCAGTATAAGCTCTGCAAGGAGAAGATGAAAGAGGTCCTTTATTCCCCCTTTCCCAGCCTCACACTATATGCTCTGTATTGAGCTGAGTTCAATCGATCCTTGGTACAAGCTCTGCAAGGAAAGATTGGAGGTCGCAACGCAACACTGTTTATGTCCTCTAGCTAGCTAGTACAGTACTGTACCCTCGTATAATGCCTCTACAGTAGGAATAATCTCAGCACCCATGACACATCTACTATGTATTGCGATGGGTGGAAACAACCATCCTACAAATACACACACATAAACACACACACATACACATACACACATACAAACACACACACACATACAAACACACACACATACAAACATACACAAGTACAGTATGTTTGATCATCGTGCATTTTCATTTCACTGAGGAGGAGCTGAGTCACTCCTCCCACTCACTCACTATATACACACACACACACACACACACACACACACACACACACACACACACACACACACACACACACACACATATTGTGTTTGTGTTTCTAACAACCTTGATGCACTGTTTCTCAGAACTGGATCCATTGTTGTGAACAGAACTAGGCCATCTCAGTTAACAGACATTGCTCTGATTCTAGACATTCAGTTACATAGCATTGTTTAAATCATAGAATTTGGAATTAGAATACGATAATGGACATGAACCTTCTTATGATGGGTTAAAGGTCAGCCATTTTGGTCAGGGAGTTGGTCAATCATGGTTTTCCAGTCCTGTGATAAGATATTGTGTAAAATAATGAATTTGAAGAATGTTTGTTTGATCGCTAGCCAGCCATTTTTAGAGGAATAATTCAAATTAACTGCCAATATGCCAACATTCCATTCAAACAATGCAGTCAATACACTGGCTGAAATCAGTTGATGATAGGACTTAGACAAGTTGTAAATGCAACAAGTACTGATATTGTATCATATAATAGCGTCACAGCTTTCCAAGAAAACAAAATGTTGACTGTTTATAGGCTATTTACACAGACATTTTTTATAAAACCTGTATAAACTCTATTTATAATTATATGACAATGTTTTAGGTTGACAATTCTATTACACAATTTCTGATATATCACATGCCTTTTATTTTCCTGCATAAATAAAATCAGGATTATGCCTCTATACTGCCATTCTTTCCAATTAGACTGGTTTGGATTTCTCCCTGACCAATATGGCTGCCAATTTCACCTCATTCTGGAACTTTGAGGGTTTATGACATTTCCCCTCTAGTAATTTAATAGGTCAATGGGACTCGACAAAAACAATAGAAATGCCATGGAAACGCGTTGGGGAAAGATCCCAAATCTCCTCATTTCCCCCCAGCAAAATTAGCCTACTGTATATATGTGTACTTAACACTATGTTGGGATAAAAACCGGAGTATAATGCTGTATAGATGTCAACCTCAATACATGTTCATGTTATCGTCACCAATCAACTGCATTAGTTAAAAACGACTGAGTACCTCCATCTATTTCTGTATGCTAGCTACGCTACCAGTTTACATGTATATGAACGGGAGTTAGCATTTAGCTGTCACTTTTAAATCTGAAAAGGGACAACTTCTAAATGTAATGCAGTGAAAACATCCAAATATATCCAAATCAGATTTTAGTAACCACATGGTAGACCTGTTACAATACATCAATCATGACGGTTTTGACGAATGTCCACTTTGTTAGATCAGATTTGTTGAATGTGCGCCAATCCAGCGTCCTTCTATCCTCCACGGTCTGTGTTCCATTGACCTCTTTATCGCAATATGTACTGTTGATGTGGAACTAATATGGCTGTCATAGAATGTTGAGGTGTTATGTAAATGCATCATAATGCAGAAACCTCATTGGCCCAACTCTCTAGATACATGGCTCTAGAGGACCCTATATATCTTTAGATAATGAGAGGATCTGCTGCACACCTGACCATTAGACAGGAGAACATGTATATTACGGACCGTTATATATCCGTAAAAATCTCCTCTGTCTCTTCCCATCTTCCAGGAGATGAATGAAGACCACCACACCACTAAGAAGGAGAAGCAGGAGCGCATGTCCAAGCACAAGGAGAACCTGCAACACAGCCAGGCTGAGGAGGAGGCCCAGGTTCTGAGCCAACAGAGGGTCTTCTATGACAGGAACTGCAGAAGCTTCAAACGCAAAGTCATGATCAAGAGGCATGCGTTGGAACAGGAGCAGATACGAGAGGTACTGGATATTGTATAGATGTACAGATAGCCATTTCAAACGAGAGGCAAGGCGGACTGGATGACATTGTGTGAAGAATGACTGGGAGGTACAGTATCTTGTATAGATAGACACACATTTTAGTTCAAGTTCAGTCTGAAGTGGTGTGCAGTGAACACTGCAATCCAGTAGGGATGTGAAAATCACATGTCCAACTGCTTATCCATAACATTCCCAGGGTCAATGTTGTCCTCGAATGGCTTCTGTAACATGAAAAATAATGTTCAAATCGTAGTGTTCTTTGACCAATAACGGTATTTTCTGATGTTTCGTGGAAAACACCAAGAAGTGGTTTCCCATCTCGTGGAAAGCAGATAAGAAAGTATAAGCAAGGCAACAATGCCCTAATCTCCTAATCTGCTCTGTATATTGGGGGGGGGGGGAGGTAATGTCAATAAAACGACACCACAAGATACTGATCAGCTCCTGACCAAATGGCAGTAGGTTCTCATCATCCAGTGTCCGTATAAAAGCAACATTTTAATCATTGGATGGCCATGATAATTCCTCTCTCCCCCCACCCCCTCTCTCCCCCTATCTATCCCTCCTTCTCTCTATCTCTCCCTCCCCATGTCTCTCTCTCTCCAGGAGCTGAACAAGAAGAAGACCCAGAAGGAGATGGAGCATGCCATGCTGATCAGACATGACGAGTCCACCCAGGAGCTGGAGCATCGTCAGCTGAAAACCCTTCAGAAGCTCCGCATGGACCTGATCCGCCTGCAGCACCAGACAGAACTGGAGAACCAGATAGAATACAACAACCGGCGCGAGAGAGAGCTCCGCCGCAAGCACGTTCTGGAGCTACGGCAGCAGCCCAAGAACCTTAAGGTGACGGCTACGCCAGGTGCAGCTAGCTAGTGAATGTATCCCTGGGAATGTGATGGCTGCATTGGTAGCTACATTAGGCTGCATTGGTAGCTACTTTAGGTGTTCTCAAGGAAAATGCTCTGATGTAACCAGGTAGTGGATGATATGAACCTAAATGTGAGGGTTAGGGTGCAGCTAGTAAAGGCAGTCCTGAAAAAGGGGAAATCCTCAGTGGTAGTTCCAATGTCTTCTCCATTTCCCCCAGGCCATGGAGCTGCAGATTAAGAAACAGTTCCAGGACGCGTGTAAGGTCCAGACGCGTCAGTACAAGGCCCTGAGACACCACCAGATGGAGGTGACGCCCAAGAGCGAGCACAAGGTGGTCCTCAAGGCCCTGAAGGAGGAGCAGACCAGGAAGCTGGCCATCCTGGCCGAGCAGTACGAACAGAGCATCAACGAGATGATGGCATCGCAGGCGGTGAGTCGCCTTAAAATGGAGGACGGGTGTTATGATGAGGATTCGTGAGCAGTGATGCTGATATTTGATCATTTCCTTTATATCAATCTCAAAGATTCATATAAATGTTAAAGATCTTATCTAATATAGCACATGAAAATGAAAGAATGGTTCCATAGGAGAATTGTATAATTTTGTCCCCAAGCCGTAGGAGATGTTGGTCATTGTAGGAGTTTGTAAATCTGCTTCTGTTATTCCCATATCTCCTATCTCATCTTCTGTTCCATCACTCCTCCTATCTCCTCTTCTGTTCCATCACTCCTCCTATCTTCTCTTCTGTTCCATCACTCCTCCTATCTCATCTTCTGTTCCATCACTCCTCCTATCTTCACTTCTGTTCCATCACTCCTCCTATCTTCACTTCTGTTCCATCACTCCTCCTATCTCCTCCTCTGTTCCATCACTCCTCCTATCTTCACTTCTGTTCCATCACTCCTCCTATCTCCTCTTCTGTTCCATCACTCCTCCTATCTCCTCTTCTGTTCCATCACTCCTCCTATCTTCTCTGTTCCATCACTCCTCCTATCTCCTCTTCTGTTCCATCACTCCTCCTATCTCCTCTTCTGTTCCATCACTCCTCCTATCTCCTCTTCTGTTCCATCACTCCTCCTATCTCCTCTTCTGTTCCATCACTCCTCCTATCTCCTCTTCTGTTCCATCACTCCTCCTACCTCCTCTTCTGTTCCATCACTCCTCCTATCTCCTCTTCTGTTCCATCACTCCTCCTATCTCCTCTTCTGTTCCATCACTCCTCATATCTCCTCTTCTGTTCCATCACTCCTCCTATCTCCTCTTCTGTTCCATCACTCCTCCTATCTCCTCTTCTGTTCCATCACTCCTCCTATCTCCTCTTCTGTTCCACCACTCCTCCTATCTCCTCTTCTGTTCCACCACTCCTCCTATCTCCCCTTCTGTTCCATCACTCCTCCTATCTCCCCTTCTGTTCCATCTCTCCTCTTCTGTTCCATCACTCCTCCTATCTCCTCTTCTGTTCCATCACTCCTCCTATCTTCACTTCTGTTCCATCACTCCTCCTATCTTCACTTCTGTTCCATCACTCCTCCTATCTTCTCTGTTCCATCACTCCTCCTATCTCCTCTTCTGTTCCATCACTCCTCCTATCTCCTCTTCTGTTCCATCACTCCTCCTATCTCCTCTTCTGTTCCATCACTCCTCCTATCTCCTCTTCTGTTCCATCACTCCTCCTATCTCCTCTTCTGTTCCATCACTCCTCCTATCTCCTCTTCTGTTCCATCACTCCTCCTATCTTCTCTGTTCCATCACTCCTCCTATCTCCTCTTCACTCCTCCTATCTCCTCTTCTGTTCCATCACTCCTATCTCCTCTTCTGTTCCATCACTCCTCCTATCTTCTCTTCTGTTCCATCACTCCTCCTATCTTCTCTTCTGTTCCATCACTCCTCCTATCTTCTCTTCTGTTCCATCACTCCTCCTATCTCCTCTTCTGTTCCATCACTCCTCCTATCTCCTCTTCTGTTCCATCACTCCTCCTATCTCCTCTTCTGTTCCATCACTCCTCCTATCTTCTCTGTTCCATCACTCCTCCTATCTCCTCTTCTGTTCAATCACTCCTCATTTCTCTCTCTATTGGGGTCTGTTTATTCCTCTCTATTGTGGTCTATCTCTTTATTCCTCTTGCCTCTCAGCTGCGTCTGGACGAGGCCCAGGAAGCCGAGTGCCAGGCTCTGAGGCAGCAGCTGCAGCAGGAGATGGAGCTGCTGAATGCCTACCAGAGTAAGATCAAGATGCAGACCGAGGCCCATCATGACAGAGAGCAGCAGAAGCTGGAGCACAAGGTGTCGCTTCGCAGAGCCCACCTCGAACAAAAGGTACAGAGAGAGAGAGAGAGCTGTGCAGGGCCCACCTCGAACAAAAGGTACAGAGAGAGAGAGACAGAGAGAGAGCTGCGCAGAGCCCACCTCTAACAAAAGGTACACACAGAGAGAGCTGCGCAGAGCCCACCTCGAACAAAAGAGACAGAGAGAGAGAGAGCTGCGCAGAGCCCACCTCGAACAAAAGAGACAGAGAGAGAGAGAGCTGCGCAGAGCCCACCTCAAACAAAAGGTACACACAGAGAGAGCTGCGCAGAGCCCACCTCGAACAAAAGAGACAGAGAGAGAGAGAGCTGCGCAGAGCCCACCTCAAACAAAAGGTACACACAGAGAGAGCTGCGCAGAGCCCACCTCGAACAAAAGAGACAGAGAGAGAGAGAGCTGCGCAGAGCCCACCTCGAACAAAAGAGACAGAGAGAGAGAGAGCTGCGCAGAGCCCACCTCGAACAAAAGGTACACACAGAGAGAGCTGCGCAGAGCCCACCTCGAACAAAAGGTACACAGAGAGAGACAGAGAGAGAGAGCTGTGCAGAGCCCACCTCGAACAAAAGATAGAGGGGGAGGCGTCACAGAGACAGACTGTTAGATCCATAAAGCCTACCTGGTAGAGAGGGGAGAGTCAACGCATGCACACAGACACAGACTGTTAGAAACACAGACTTACACACGCAGAGCCCACCTTCACAAAAGATGCCAAAAAAAGGTATGGGGGAGTGCGGAGTTAACGCAGACAGACACTGATGTACGCGCACACACACGCATGCAGACAGACACTGATGTACGCGCACACACACGCATGCAGACAGACACTGATGTACGCGCACACACACGCATGCAGACAGACACTGATGTACGCGCACACACACGCATGCAGACAGACACTGATGTACGCGCACACACACGCATGCAGACAGACACTGATGTACGCGCACACACACGCATGCAGACAGACACTGATGTACGCGCACACACACGCATGCAGACAGACACTGATGTACGCGCACACACACGCATGCAGACAGACACTGATGTACGCGCACACACACGCATGCAGACAGACACTGATGTACGCGCACACACGCATGCAGACAGACTGCACACACATTTCACTCACCGCTGATGTGTAACCCAGGGCCATAATTGGTCATGCACACAGCTTTTGTTGTGAAATCCCATGATGTTACCATTGATGTGTTATTCTTACAACATGCTCTCTATATTTTAATCATAAGCAGTGTTAAGAAAATGTATAATTGATTCTTGATAATATGTAACATGGAGATTCTCAACAATAAGGCATTACTTACTCAGCTACGCTGCCTCTACTCCCCTGTTGTATTCATCAAGTCATACACTCCATTCAGTGTCATACAATCTGGAGTCACAACACCTCCTCCTTCACCTCTTCTCCCCACTCACTACTCTGCTGTTGACCATTTCCAACAGTGGATGCTGATGGCATACAATCAATTCACCATAGGCCACTTTATCAGTCATAATACTAGCTTTTTTGGGGGACTAGAATACAAAGTTTTTCCAATGCAATGATGTCATTGCTCCTGGACAACAAAGGAACATGCCGCCCTGATCCAGTTTCCGTTGCCCAGGCAGTAGTTGACAGTAGTATCTTTACAATGTTATGCAACCAGTGGTGCTGTGGCGCCATCTGTTGACCATCTGTCTCCCTGCAATCTGCCTGAAATAGATTGCGTCATCGAAACCAGTATCAGGGTTGTATTAATCAGGGAACGTAACAGAATAAGTTTTAAAACGTTCTCCAATGGAAAACTAAAATGAGCATTTCTTATTGGACCAGTTCAGGTAGACAGACCCTTCCTGTTTCAATAAGTGTTCTTCCATTTCGTGCCTAGTGAACACACCCCAGGCTCATATGCTTCATTTCATATGAAAGAGAAGTGAAAACTGCAGATATCGATCCACTGTCTGGACTATTACGTGACTCAGGGGCTAGATGGAATCTGTTGCTGAAGGCTTTATGGAATTAAATCATGAATCAATACAAACCGAACACTGAAAATGAATTAAAGTTGTGGACGTCTATAATGGGTTGATAAGCTTCACTGTTAATGTCTGGTCCTAAATCATGACTAGTGCAGGTGTATTTCTGTCTGTACTAGTGCAGGTGTATTTCTGTCTGTACTAGCGCAGGTGTATTTCTGTCTGTACTAGTGCAGGTGTAGTTCTGTCTGTATTAGCGCAGGTGTATTTCTGTCTGTATTAGCGCAGGTGTATTTCTGTCTGTACTAGTGCAGGTGTAGTTCTGTCTGTATTAGCGCAGGTGTATTTCTGTCTGTATTAGCGCAGGTGTATTTCTCTCTGTATTCGCACAGGTGTATTTCTGTCTGTATTCGCACAGGTGTATTTCTGTCTGTACTAGCGCAGGTGTATTTCTGTCTTTACTTTGCTGACTATGGAGTGGTTATAGATTCATGTTGAATTTCAAATCAATCCCTTAGACTAGCTTGAGCAAAAAAGCAACCTGAACGAGCAGCTGTTGCAGGTCAAACTCAGCAGTACTCATTCATACCTTACTTCTTCAGTATGTTGTGACTCCAAATACTCTTGCTTCCGATAGTTTAATGAACTAAGTTGTTGTTTTGTAGATTGAAGAGGAGCTGGCTTCCCTTCAGAAGGAGCGTACAGAGAGGATCAAGCACCTACTGGAGCGCCAGTCGAGAGAGATTGACACGTTCGACATGGAGAGTCTCCGTCTGGGCTTTGGTAACCTGGGGGCCCTGGACCCCCCCAAGGACGACTACAGATGACTAGACCAACCCTGGTAACCCCCCAAGGATGACTACAGATGACTAGACCAGCCCTGGACCCCCCCAAGGATGACTACAGATGAATAGACCAGCCCTGGTAACCTGGACCCTCATGGATGACTACAGATGACTAGACTAGCCCTGGTAACCTGGGGCCCTGGACCCCCAAGGATGACTATAGATGACTAGACCAGCCCTGGTAACCTGCCCCCCCCCCCCCCCCCCCCCCCCCCAAGGATGACTAGACCAGCCCTGGTAACCTCCTCACGACCTGTCTGTCGATCTTCATCCTCTGGTCTGACCCTCTTCCTCCTCATCCCCCTGACCTGGTCTGGTTTGACCAGTTAGGGTCTTTAGTCACTGATTCTCACACATTAACACACACCAGCCCAGTGCTAGTCTAATGCCAACGGGGCCCCCAATCGTTTTTTTTTTTTTTTTACTAGGCAAGTCAGTAAATTTGTTACAAGATGACAAAAAAAATGCTGGATAACTTCCTAGGCTTTCTTTCTTTTAAAGAATAACAATACAATGTCAGTGTTTCTGTTTCTTGTGCAGTGATGGCACTTGTAGTGTGACTAAGCAGAAACCAGAGAGGGAGAATAAGACAGAACGAGCATGAAGATACAAGTGAATAATGTTGTGTTGCTCATTGATCACACATTAGAGGTTAATAATTGGTTAAAGCTGTGCAAAAACTTCAAGCCCAAAAACAAACTGATCCTTCTGCAGCCTTGTCATCTTCTTGGCGCTGCTTCCAGTTCCTTCAACTCTTTTTTTAGATTTATATTCATCAGGACATTTTTATGTAAAAATGTTAAGTCATAATGTACATATTGGTACGCGAATCAATTTGATTATTAACTTGACTTGGGAGGGGCAATGCACCCTGGTACTCCACTTTATTGCACTGGCATGTAATGTGAATATTACATGGTTACGTCTGGAATTGCACCCTATTCCCTATGTAGTGCAGTACTTATAGGGCAATGGTTAGTGCACTATATAGGGAATAGGGGTGTGATTTGAGACGGCGACCATGTGAATCCCTACTCCCAGGTAGCACAAAGGGCTTTGTCGCAGGGGGAGGGACATGTATATAGAACAATTTATGTAGAGCTTTTACTTATTTTCGTATTTTAATTGTTATTCAAATATTTCTTTTTTAATGGATGATTTCTCTCATACTCCTCAATGTTTCTTTCTCTTGTCATTCTTTTTGCTTTAAAAGCTGCGGAGTATTTTCTTATAAACCAGATCAGTAAATAAATGCTTTATCATTGCATGCTTTTTCATTTTGTTTTCCAGGGTTAAGAGAAAGCATGAATCTGTCAGAGCTTTTAATTATATTTGTAAATAAAGTGCTCATCACAACATCTGTCATTGGATTTTTAACAGCAAGTTTAGGCAACTGAATATAGGTAGTCATGGATTTGAGTGTGCTGATGCTCCCTATTAATGACATCTTGGCCACATTCAAGGTCCACGCAGGGCCAGGTTGTGTTAAAGGAGTACTCCAGCACCATGCCAGTGTCTACAAAAATAACTGATGCAACCGAGAGTAACTCATTCAAACAGTGTTGGAGAACGGTCAACGACTACAGAATATAAACCAAACCAGATTAGCTGTTTCGTTTGACTGATCATGGGGATAGAGAGATTACTTTTTAAATGAGTCAGCATGGGCATTGCTCACAATACAATTGTAAAATAATTCAGTGTGGCAGGCAACTGCAGGAACCACAATGATATCTTATCTACATAATGTTAATTTCTGAATACTCCTTTGTTTATTTTCCAGCCAGTTGCTCATAGAGTTTAGGGACATAATTATCCCATTCTGCCTGATAGCAGGTTCCAGCCACGGGAACTCCCAGTCCGTATTTCTGGCGGAAGGCTTGGATCTTGAACTTGCCACGGTTGTCTCCACAGCAGTTGGTGAGGACGGGCTCCGTACAGGAGAGGTTTCCTGACTGCTCATAGACCAGCCACACATACCTGTGGAGACCTGGGGGGGACACACAGAGACGGGAACAAAGATGTCACGTGGTCAATGAGGGAGGAAGTGCAAAGGCTGTGTGAAGCATGTCCAATAATACACTTATCCAGTTGTGTAGGAAATTTGTCACATTCAAGCTTCAGAAATTCCTAGAGGAATAGAAGTTGCTCCAATCATCATTGGATAAGGTTACCAGTGCCTTTTGGAGGGCCGGACCCAACGTAGTCGGACATAACACATCCACTGGATACATCGTTTCCCTTCATGTTCACCACCAGAAAGTGATGCCACTCCCTTCAAAAGAATACATTCGTTAGAAGAAAAGAAAATGGTTATCCAACATCCTTGATTACACTATTCAGTTGTCTTGAAAACATTTAAAAAATAAGATTATCAATAACACAATCTGTTGGCTTCATAAATCATCAGGGGGTAAAAAAGGTCACGCAATGTTTTGCACAATCTATCCAAGAGCCAATAAAAAGGGAGTTGCAGCCTAGGGCTGAGCGATATAGCCCAAAAAATTATCTTGATTTATTCACATTTATGGGCGAATCATATCATTTGTTTTCTCGAAATAAGCTTTGTTGTACAATTAAAAAAGGTCAAGCCTCCACACAAAGACCTAATTTTATCAAAAATAGTCACTGACCTGGTTTTCAAGTCTATGAAAATGTAATTTGTTAAAATGTACCAGAACAATGCATAATGCACTAATAAATGACTGACTTCTTATAGCAGGCGTTATAGAAAATGAACCCAGGTCTCAAACAATCTGTCAAGCAAAAGCCCATGTGCTAGTGAGTAGCCAGCTACCCTTTACATTTCAAGTTTAGCCAACTTGGATCTATCTGCTCGCTAACAAGGTAGAACAGTTGAATTGTTATGACCACACCCTTCTGTCCATGTTTGAACAGCATGCTAGCTTGTCCACTTTTTTTCCCCAGAGGTTGATATTAAGTGACCTGCCTAATTTCTCAGAATGAGAACGAGTTACCAAAGCCCAGTGCTAGTCTAATGCCAACAGGGCCCCCAATCTCGTGTTTTTTTTGTTTTTTTTTAACTAGGCAAGTCAGTAAATTTGTTACAAGATGACAAAAAAAATGCTGGATAACTTCCTAGGCTTTCTTTCTTTTAAAGAATAACAATACAATGTCAGTGTTTCTGTTTCTTGTGCAGTGATGGCACTTGTAGTGTGACTAAGCAGAAACCAGAGAGGGAGAATAAGACAGAACGAGCATGACTATACAAGTGAATAGTGTTGTGTTGCTCAATGATCACGCATTAGAGGCTAATAATTGGTTAAAACTGTGCAAAAACTTCAAGCCCAAAAACAAACTGTTCCTTCGTCTTCTGGCGCTACTTTCAGTTCCTTCAACTTTTTTTAGATTTATATTCACCAGGACATTTTTATGTAAAAATGTTAAGCAAATGTTGATATTAAGTGACCTACCTAATTTCTCAGAATGAGAACGAGTTACCAAATCCTTATATAATTGTGTTTAATGCTTACTGCACATTTATACAACAGTCTTGATTGTCCATAATCAACGTTTATTGATACTCCTGTTTCAGTAGTCTGCTCTGCACATAATTTGAGGAGTTGAGACATAAAAAAGGGTATCATGAGAAAGGTTAACTTCTCTATAATATGTGTTGTGTCCATGTGACCCATTCTGTTGGACCAAACCTCAAACGCAAATAGCAAGTTGAAACCGCTTGTCAGAGACGAAGTGATCTCTCAGCTTTGTTGTTGTAAGTGTGTGTGAGCGAGAGAGAGAAAAATGGGAAGGTGCACACAGCACAGAAGAAGCGAAAAAGAGCCCCCCCCCCCCCCAAAAAAAAGACAGTAACGCTCAAAAACACAATGTGTGTGATTCTGGAGAAACATGCATTTAGAATATTGTGCTAAAACAAATTCTAATTAATTTGATATCACCCAGCCCTACGGCAGCCCACCCGAATTTGGGGTCTTTCCTGCTGGGTGCGTCGGGGTCGGTCATGGCCAGGGTGTACAGCTTAGTGGAGTCACACCCCTCCCACTCTATAGAGGTGGGACTGCTCTGCACCTGTGAAGAAACAAACCAAGGGGAATGTAGTTGGTCTCACAAATACAAGCCAATCCCATTTTGGTAATAACTCACACAAGCGGTGGTCAATATAGTTGGTATCACAACAAATAGCCTACAAGCCAAAAATACTTTCACAACAAGTCAAGGTTGTTATCACAATACAAGCATTTCACTACACTCACATTAACATCTGGTAACCATGTGTATTTGATAAGAATGGTTGCTATAACAAACAATAAGCAACATAAATCAGTTTAATGTATTAAGAATATTAGATTGAACTGTGGATAATTATGTTAATGAGTTAGGCCAAAAATCCTGCACTAAGAGAGTGCCGATTGACATACATTCATTGCCCAACCCTCATCTCTGCAGTGCAGACAGTGTATGGTCAGACCAGCTCTTATGCAGTCTAAGTGTGGGGTTTTGCAAAGCTTAGCGTGCTAAAATAACTATAAACTGGAAGGATTTTGCATTAATTAAAGTTTAAGCTACTGACTTGTGTAGGCCTGACATTTGTCTTTGTTCTCAGGAGTAACAGTTCTCATAGCCTAACCATGAGGCCACAGCCTGAAATATGTGTGTGTATGCAACAATGTACAAGGGCATAAGATATGAAACAAAAGTGTGAAATGTGTGTGTGTTAAGGGCGCTGTACTGTGTGACTGAAACTGTGCTAATCTTAGAGAGGCACATGAGGGGTGTAGAGGGAGGGGGGTGAATCAGGAGACTGCTGACTATGGTGTACAATAGACAATAACAGATAAACTATACACACGAAGATCATCTGTGAGGTTCTGAATTATGCACTACAACCCAATACTATATGTGATTGTGATTGAATACTCAATGTGATTGAATATTAGCAACTGTTGGCCTGGGCGCCTGGGTGTCTGTGTGTGTGTGCTGGAAGTAACAGTTAGCCCCAGATAAGTGTGCTGGGAAGCTGTGGTTAGCCTTGAGCGAGAACAGTGGGCTTTGTATACAGGTGCAAATAGCTCAGACAATGTTGCAGAGCTGTCTGACCTCAGTCTTTGGGGTGAGGGAGCGTAATCTACACAGCAACAGCGTCGGGACATCACATGCGCTAAGGGGCTAGGACTAGCTTAAGCGCCAACACCAACGATAGGCTGGGTGAGTCTAAACCACGCCCAGTCTCTACTCTGACAGGCCGGCTCGGAAGCGGGAACTATCTCTGTCATGAGTATATTATAACATCTTTGTCAGGAACAAGTGTCTTCTCTGTTTTCATCCTGCGTGATGTTACAGTGAACCCGTATACCGAAATTGCATTTGCCATTTATTAACTACTGAATTAAACAATTATTTTAACCAAGTTCAGGTGTGCTATTGTTCCTATCTCAGTTGAACCTTCGCAGCCTTAACATAAGCAAGACTGGAACATTATTGCACACTGACACGGTTTTGTGCATTGTGTCACATTTTTGCAAATAAACCTGGTCATGCAAATGCTAGCAATCAATAACATTTTTTAAATTAGCTTATTTCATATCAACTACTATCTATTGAGCATAATCGTGAGCACGTGCTGTAAACCCTACAACTCCGAATTATATTCGACACTATGCAAGCTAACTCCACAGATAGAACAATGAGATATTTTACCGGATGTATGAATGTTAAGCATCCGCTTGGCGTTTCCGCTCACTACCAAATATGTAGTGAGAGGAAGCACACTGGCCGGAGAAGATGGAACGATATGGATTTTGGGTGACATTCTGCGCATTTTCTCAACGATTAAACGTTTGTTCCCAAAACTATAATATGTTATGAACAGAGTGGACAAAGTTTTGTAGACTTTACCCTTTCCAAAAGTATTTGTGTGCGAGATATATGCATTTATTTTCTAATCGCGTTTAGGAGTGCAAAGGCGAATTCAGTTATTGCACAGGCGGATCTCAGATAGGCGGCGCAGATACAGGCTGGAACGCGCCAATAGGATCTCGCTAGCTCATGTTTGGCTCTGCCCACGTCCTGGTTCTGCCCACTTTGACTCGTTTGGTCCCATTGGAAACGACAGGCTGGTCTATCTTGGTTTAGTTATTTATAAAAAAAAAAAAAAAAAAAAAAAAAAAAAGAAGATCCGCTAACTCGTTAGTTATTATGTCAAAGATGAACGCTGATGCAACGGCGAGTAACTCATTCGAACAGTGTACACCACAGTGTTGGAGAACGGTCAGCAACTAAAGAATATAAACCAAACACGATTAGTTGTTTTGTTGACTGATCATGAGGATAGAGATGACTTTTTAATGGAGTCGGCATAAACAAATCTAGGGCATTGCTCACAGAACACAATTGTAAAATAAACGAGTGTGGCACAAACAAAAAGGCGTTGTAGTTTCTGCAGTTATCACAGCTACACAATGTTAATTTCTGAATACTCCTTTTGTTTATTTGCTTGTTCTGCCCACTATGACTCGTTTGGTCCCGTTGGAAAAGATAGGCATGGTCTATCTTGGTTTAGTTCTAAAATAAATATTCGTTAAGTCGTTAGCGTTCAGCTTTGACAGTACCTGTGTTGGCGTGAGCACTTTGCCCAACTCGTCGATTTCAAGAGAGCCATACTTGACATGGAGGGTCTGTGCAGGCTTCTCATCCACCTCTGTTAGTGCAAGATCCCCTGTCCACAGGCTTAAATCTACCGGCATTTTGACTGATTCCGGAGAGCTGAAAACAGGAGCTGCTTTGACTTATACTGCACAAAAACACAAGGGGGCAGGCACAGGCAGGGCCCGGAGTCCGGACTATGCATTGCGTTTAGGCCAATCACAGTACGTCTAGCTCTACAGTTAGCACTTGTGATTGGCCTAAGGTTCTGTCAATCCCTCACTTTACTGCCCAATGACCCGAATTTGTCTTTCTAGAATGTTCTTTTCATTACCAAGGCCCACTCCTACTCGAATTGTCACGTTTTGCTGATAAAGCTACATTGTGTCTTTAAGATTTAAAAAAATATATATAAATGACCTACATTTCAGACACTTTTGTGTTAGTTTTCCCTGAGTTAGATATCACTATAGAGAAAGAGATAATAGGCTGTCTGTCACCTTCTCAGTGAACTTGGGTAACACGCTTCGTCGATCAGCGCGGTGACAGCGGTATCAACTGTCAATAAACTAGAAATCCCCTGCTGCACCTTTAAGAAGGTAAGTGTTGGGTGTGGTTTGAAGTTTCCGGATAAACACGCGCGAGTAAACAGCCAGGTAGCCAAATGGCTGAAAAATCGTAGCATGTGGCAGATCCATGGAGAAGAAAAATATTGAATTATAGTGGCTCATAATTCCTATATTAATTACTCTAACCAGTGTTATGTAAACTAGATGTAGAGGTGTCACCGCATGCACAACAGGTAGTCAGACAGAGGTTGGCAACCAAAGCATTTGTCTAACTATAAATCAGAGTATATATGCTATACAGTAGGAGAAATAATTATGAATGCCTTCGCAGTTGCAATTTTTCTTCAGGTCATGCATCAGACCGGTGAGTGTCCACTTGTGACATGTTTATGAAACATAATCCATTGTTTTTAGCCTATACAGTGAAATTAGTTATATATTAGGTCTGACGTTTTGATCTATGTAGGCCTACTGTTCACTTTTATAGGCTATTTGTTGAATCGTGTCTCTTGTCTTAAATTATCGTGCTCATTGTTTTTATGAAAGTTGCAGCAAATGGGCGCTCAGATGAAACTGCTGTAGCTGGAACACTGGGAGAGAATATTATACTTCCGTGTTGGAACACTGCGACCAATGTGACCCCCTCATTCACGCGATGGATGAAGAATGGACAGTTTACCATTGAACGCAATCATTCCATTATAATTCCAATATCCTCAAGTGAAGGGCACCTGACCATACTGTACAATCAAAGCTTGTACATCAACGGAGTAAATTTATCAGATGAGGGGACATATCTCTGTGATTCTTTACCCCATGAGAACAAAACTCAAACAAGTCTCACATTGCAAATAGTCAGTAAGTATCTGTGTTCTATCATAACAATGTGTGTTGATGTCCTTCATATAATGACTTGCAGATACTGTACTGGTATCTTGGTCAATTGCCCTGGCAGTTGCCCTAGAAACTATTTTGAACAATTATTGCCTTGAAACTGGTTATTCCGGATGATTTGGTGCTGGGGATGGTTTCATAGCACATGCTGTAGTAGCCTATGTGTCTTGTAGGCATTTGAACTATCATTATCAGAGGGGTTCCTTGACCATTATGTAGTATATGATGGATGGATGGTATGGGACTGTATATTTTTACAAACGTTGTGTATGTTATGGAATCAGTCCACATTGCTCAATAATGAAAGATGGGTGCCTTTGGTTGTAACAAGGCTTGATTGTTGTATGCTGTGAGGACTGTTTTCAAGTGGAAAGTGTCTGCCTTCTTTGGCAACACTATTGTAAAGTATCTCATGTTTACTTCTTGCAGGTGGTCCTGACAATAGCATCATAGACATCCAGCCAGCCACGCCTCTTTCCAACGGAACTCTCTTTGTTGTCAGGGGTTCCACGGTGTCATTCAACTGCTCCAGCTTGTCCTACCCCTCCCAGAGCCTGTCCTGGGGGTTTCAGGGTGTGGCGTCCAGTAACGACTCTCTGGCGGTGGTCAGTGGGTCATGGCTGGACTTCAGGATAGAGGATGTTCAGCCCACAGCTCAGGGGAACTACAGCTGCAGAGCCCAGAACTCAATCTCCCAGAAGGCTGCTGGCTGGAGCACAGAGCTGCTTGTATACTGTAGGTGACTATAAGGGAAACAGACTTAATGGTCTCTGATAGTGGTTGCTCGGGGATTGGTGACAATTTGAATATCGGCATATATCCGAAGCTCTTAATAGATACCTATCAGATACAGTGGCCAGTGGTGCTTGTTCAAATGACTTGTGTACATATCTTATTGTTGTGTAATAACCCAAATACCTCATCAATTCTATACTGTAAAGAGCATCCATCTTTCTCCTTTAGATTCCCCAGAGAGGCACCCAGAGTGTCTGTGGAATGCAGGGAAGGATCCGTCCCATGTCCAGTTCAGCTGTAGCTGGTTTGGAGGCTACCCCTCTCCCACGTTATTCTGGGGGGAGAAGCATCAGAACTCAGGGAGCCAGGGGAAGCAGGTGTTTGTTTTGGGGGGGTTAAAACACAATTTAATTGGATACCATGCTTTTAAAATAAGTTCGTTTTTTTGTGTGTGTGTGTGTGCTATCCTCAATTATTTCCTTTGTGGTTCTCTTAGGTGGCTGGACAACTGATGGAGTCGGAGGAGACCGATAATCTGGTGGTGAATCTGAACAGGTCGTTGTTGTTCGATGGGCAGATGCTGAAGTGTAATGGGCATCACCCTACGATCAGTCCAGGAGAGGAGAAGTTCTGCTCCTTCACCCTGAGTAAGTGAGAGATGACTGCAAATGTAGGTTGCGTCCTGAATGGAACACTTCCCTATATAGTGCACTACTTTTGAACAGGACCCATAGGTAAATAAGTGTACTATATAGGCAATATGGTGCCATTTGGGACGCACACCCAGCCAACATCTGATATGCCTTTTGTTTGCATTCAGCTTTATGGTTTCTATATTGCAACTGTACATAGATGCATCGAAACGTGTCAATATCAGTTCTGCATTCAATTGTGCAACTGACTAGGTATCCCCCTTTCAGTTGTGCAACTGACTAGGTATCCCCCTTTCAGTTGTGCAACTGACTAGGTATCCCCCTTTCAGTTGTGCAACTGACTAGGTATCCCCCTTTCAGTTGTGCAAATGACTAGGTATCCCCCTTTCAGTTGTGCAAATGACTAGGTATCCCCCTTTCAGTTGTGCAACTGACTAGGTATCCCCCTTTCAGTTGTGCAACTGACTAGGTATCCCCCTTTCAGTTGTGCAACTGACTAGGTATCCCCCTTTCAGTTGTGCAACTGACTAGGTATCCCCCTTTCAGTTGTGCAACTGACTAGGTATCCCCCTTTCAGTTGTGCAACTGACTAGGTATCCCCCTTTTCAGTTGTGCAACTGACTAGGTATCCCCCTTTTCAGTTGTGCAACTGACTAGGTATCCCCCTTTCTCTTTCAGTTGTGCAAATGACTAGGTATCCCCCTTTCCCTTTCAGTTGTGCAAATGACTAGGTATCCCCCTTTCCCTTTCAGTTGTACAAATGTCTAGGTATCTCCCTTTCAGTTGTGCAACTGACTAGGTATCCCCCTTTCTCTTTCAGTTGTGCAAATGACTAGGTATCCCCCTTTCCCTTTCAGTTGTGCAACTGACTAGGTCTCCTCCATTCCCTTTCAGTTGTGCAACTGACTAGGTATCCCCTTTCCCTTTCAGTTGTGCAACTGACTAGGTATCCCCTTTCCCTTTCAGTTGTGCAACTGACTAGGTATCCCCTTTCCCTTTCAGTTGTGCAACTGACTAGGTATCCCCCTTTCCCTTTCAGTTGTGCAACTGACTAGGTATCCCCCTTTCCCTTTCAGTTGTGCAACTGACTAGGTATCCCCCTTTCCCTTTCAGTTGTGCAACTGACTAGGTATCCCCCTTTCCTTTCAGTTGTGCAACTGACTAGGTATCCCCCTTTCCTTTCAGTTGTGCAACTGACTAGGTATCCCCCTTTCCCTTTCAGTTGTGCAACTGACTAGGTATCCCCCTTTCAGTTCAGGGTGCTTTATTGGGACACCCTACCATTGGCCAATTTATTGATATGATGATGTTGGGTAATTAATAAAAGAGACATCTCGTCTGTCTCTTATTTACTTTCAGCTTTAAACCAACTGAATGGTTTCCACAACTGTACAAAGCTCATAGAATATTAGTAATGTGTGAAACACCCAGTGGCTGTGGCACACCTGGTCTGATTCCAAAAGAAACCTGCAAAGGAGGGAGCTGTCTTTGTGATTCCAGAAAGGCGAGATATTTTGAAGTCATTTATCAGCGTTTCTGAGCACCAGGCAAGATGACTCAAACAATGAGGAAGAACAAAAATAATGTGTTATCTACACCTCTTAACAGGCTATACTTTTCCCATGTCACACCCAACGCAGTTTGTGTGATTGTGTGCATACCTGTATAGAAGGATATCTAGCTAGATGTGTATCTATCACTAACCCAGTCTAAACCCCTGTCTCCCTCCTCATCCCCTAGAGTCCCCCTATCCTGAAGGGGAACCACTAGTCACAGCGGTAGAAGGAACCAACGTGACATTAATGTGTACAGAGTCCAGCTCCCTGCCTCCAGCCCTCACCAGCTGGCAGAGGACAGCCCAGCAGGAGGACGTGGTCTCCAGCCCTAAGTACGTCCTGTCAGAGCAGGGCCCCACCTTCACCCTCACTATAGTCAACATCACCAAGCAGGACGAGGGCCTCTACTTCTGCAGGAGCGAGAACCCACTGATGGTCCGCGAGTTGGAGATCTATTTAACAGTTAAAGGTTAGTTCAGAGAGGTGTGTGTTTACAGATTGGATATCTCTGCAGACTCCATCTGGTCCTTGTGATAATCTATGTTGATGATCATACAGGTGCAGAAAGAGAGCAAGGCAACACCTTCCCTGGAATGTCGTTAAACCTGTTGCCTCTCCCTGTTAGCTTCTAACAAGACTTCTTAGATTATTGTACATTCATTTCTCTTTAGTGACCTAACTTTTTTTACTTAATCAATCATGTCTAATGTTGTTTTGTTTCCACAGCCACCTCTCAATACACTGGAGCAATCATAGGGATATTCATAGCTATTTTGATAGTTGGATCTGGGATTGTTATTGCTAAAACAATATACTCCAACCGTGACCGAATATGCCTGGGTAAGATATTTTTCCCATGCGTTATAATGTCCCTTTTGTTGATAGGGCTTCAATTTTGTAACTGCCCGTGTCATATCAGATTATCTGCCTTTATTATTTTCAGGGGTGCAACTTTCACTGGGGACGGGGGGGGGACATAACTAAAAATAATAGTTATGCCCCCCCTAAAACAAAAGTTGTACCCCTGGTTATTTTTGTATAATTTCATGAAAGGGAATGGATAATATGACTCCCATCACCTAAGATAATATAATATATACTTTGATGATAACTGACTTGTGAAGTTACAGAATTGCTAAAAGATATATGCAAATACTAACTACCTACTTTGAAATCTAAATGTATGTTTTTTTTATTGCAGGTAATGGATTTGAGCAAATGGAGGAGAGAGATGTGTTGAGCCTGGTAGAGGCAGACGAAGAGGAGGTGTTTCATGAAGCTATACCCAGACTGCCACCTCTGCCTCTGACCAACGGACACAACACTACACTTGTAGAGATACACACAATACCATCCAGTAAGGAATGATTTTTTGCTTCTAAGTTGTAGAGGGAGGAGGGGGGGATTTCCCACTTGGGTATTGGCTGTATATTAGTTGTTTTCCAAATGTGTAGTTGATATTAAATGTGACACTATTAATAATGTTGCAATGTTGTATTTGCAATGTATCCGTAATATACAGTGGATAGAACTGTAACTGGGCGGCAGGTAGCCTAGCGGTTAAGAGCACTAGGTTCGAATCCCAGAGCCGACTAGATGAAAAATCTGTCTGTGCCCTTGAGCAAGGAACTTCACCCTAATTGCTCGTAAAAGTCGCTCTGGATAAGAATCTGCTAAATTACTTAAATATAACTGTTCTGTTGCTGTTTTGTATTGACCTTATACTGTAGATGCAACTATAACCCAAATCTGTAACCAATCTCTTTTTCAGTTGACCATGAAGATGCAGAAATTCTTGAACATCCATTACAGCTAGAAGATAGAGATATAGATGAACTTGTCACATTTTAGGTGTTGTAAGACTTTTAGAAAACAGTTTTTTTTTTGTGTAATGATTGGTGGTTGGTTTGTACAGTATGTAGATACAGTATATAGGTTTGCTTTTTACCATCCACTTTACCTTTGTTTTGTTTTAGCTTCAGGCTTATTAAGTGATACTTGACATGGTTATTTCAATGAATTGTTGCCATTTACCTCATTAAATTACATATTTGACAATAATATAACATTTTGTATTACTCAAACACAAAATTAAACCTGTTTTTTTTTTAAGCAAAGGCAAGGATGTAGTTCTCTCTTTTGTTTTTATATACAATTTACACGTTGGAATGTGTAGGCTTATCAGGGCCTAGTTTTTATTTTTTTATGATTTTGATAGGATACATCCATAGAAATAGAACGGACGAATCAGTAGGCAGGTTCCGTTGACCCAGGTTTATTAGACAAGCAATGTTTTTTTTATATATATAATTAAACCATTGCAACATGTTTAATGGAAACGCAGCTATAGAAGAAATGTTCTAGATTGACAACATTTGTATTCGTTCGACGGGAGTATTTTTTTTTTTTTTTTTACTTTATTAACACGACAAATGATGGAAGCTGTGTTTTTCCGAATAAATGATTTGACGATTCATTTTTGAAGATACGTGACGTCATCACGTAACTATAAAGCTCTACTCCACATATTTTTTTTTAATGTATTTATATTTAAAACCTTTATTTAACTAGCCAAGTCAGTTAAGAACAAATTCTTATTTACAATGAGTGCCTACCCCGGCCAAACCAATTGGGCCAATTGTGCGCCTCCCTATGGGACTCCCAATCACGGCCGGATGTAATACAGCCTGGATGTAACTAAATGCTTACTGTTTGCAAAATCGTTTTTTTTTTTGCTATAAAAATGTTTCTTTACAGGACAAAGATTGTCCTGACTTTCAGGAACGCCTTGCTTTTCTGGTTGGCTGGCAAATTTCACTATCCGATTACTTCAGATGTACATGAGCGCAGACCGTGGCGATGCTTTGGCACTCGTCCCAGAAATATATGAGTCAGTTATTATTGCGTTGTGGCTTTCGCGGGCAACATGAAACAGATAGGTGGGAGGACATACAGGCTGTCGCCAATTTATTAATGCGTAATTTACCTAAGTGGGTAATGGAAACACTTCAGCCACTACAATTTGTATTCCACACTAGGTTTTTGTGAAAACATGTTTAGGGTGTGAGTGACGTCACTACGGTCCGGTTGACACAAGAAGATATAACGCAACCTAGCAGGCAATTGTCGCATCTATTTTTTATGCGAACTTTCTAAATGTCGACAACAAAAAATCACTGGATAAGTAATGACAACATAGCAAGGGATTTGAATGGGGACACTTGTTCATTATATTTCTATGCATTTAATCCTATCCGATAGCCGAAATCAAGATAGATAACTCTTTAAAAATGTTTACTGTAGATTAAACAAATCAGGGACAAATCCATTTTACGTAATAGAAAACAAGAGCACATGTGGCAAGGTAGCCAATCAGGAAATCTGTACTGTACAGGAAATCAGATTAATTCTTCTCCTTTTACTCAAAAACTCAATAAAACAACAACAATTAGGCTATTTTACATCATTTGGTGATCTAAAGACACGATAGGCGCTCTGTTTTCTTCTCGGAATGGCATTTTAACATGGGATTATTGACTGGAAGGCATTGTTAGATAACCAGGAAGTCAGTTAAAAACAAATGATTATTTACAATGACGGGCTACCAGAAGGCAAAAGGCCTCCGACGGGGACGGGGGCTGGGATTAAAAATATAGGACAAAACACACATCACGACAAGAGAGACACCACAACACTACATAAGGAGAGACCTAAAACAACAATATAGCATGACATGAACACACAGCATGGTAGCAACACAACATTGTAGATATTGGAGCTGAGATCCGCCCACCCTCAATTCCAGTTCGCATGATCTATGAGACACGGGATAGTGTGGGTGGTCGCCAGTTGTGTAAAGTACTTCTGTAAAAGTACCACTTAAGACGTTTTTTGGGGTATCTGTACTTTACTTGACTATTTATATTTTTGACAACTTTTACTTCTACATTCCTAATGAAAATAATGTACTTTTTATTCCATACATTTTCACCGACACGCAAAAATACTCGTAACATTTGGAATGGTTTGCAGGACAGTTCACGCATTTATCAAGAGAATATCCCTGGTCATCCCTACTGCTTCTGATCTGGCAGACTCACTAAACACACATGCTTCGTTTGTAAATTATGTCTGTGTTTGAGTGTGCCCCTGGCTAACCGTGAATTTAAAAAAACAAGAAAATATTGGCTACTGGTTTGCTTAATATAAGGAATTTGAAATTATTTATACTTTTACTTTTGATGCTTAAGTATATTTTAGCAATTTCATTTACGTA
Organism: Salvelinus namaycush; assembly: GCF_016432855.1. Taxonomy (NCBI): domain Eukaryota; kingdom Metazoa; phylum Chordata; class Actinopteri; order Salmoniformes; family Salmonidae; genus Salvelinus; species Salvelinus namaycush. The sequence continues at coordinate 36,937,137 of NC_052324.1, read as the reverse complement.
CATACAAAAATGTACACATACTTTTAGACTTACTCAAGTAGTATTTTACTGGGTGACTTTCACTTTTACTTGAGTCATTTTCTATTAAGGTATCTTTACTTTTACTCAAGTATGACAATTGGGTACCTTTTCCACCACTGGTGGTCGCCTGGCTGCTTCAGTATGGTATGCATGTATGGACTTTAAAGACAGGCCTGTAAATATTCCTTCCTTTCGTCCTTCCATGCTCCATTGCTTCCTCTCCTCCTTCCTGATTTGAAAGTATTGATGATGTTCATCAACACCTCTGGAGATTTAAAAAATAATTGTTTTAGTTTATTGTCAATAATGCTTAATTGTCTGTATAGAGTCAACAAGGTTGATATTCCCCCGGAGAGCAACAGACAGGACAAGAGCCCGAACTGTGATCAGACAGTGTGGGGTCTGACGTTTGGACCCCGTCCATCAAAGACACCAACACCTGGCGATAAAGCAGCCTCCAATGAGAGAGAATCAACCAGACTACTTCTGGCCACTGGACAACGGAGTCATCAAGATATGGGATGGTGCAACTGGTGGGACATCTTGCTGTGTTTGTTATGGAGTCAAGGCTAATGTTTCATTTGATGATAGCACTTTTCATTTAACCCTTATTTTGAATAGATTATCATATAATTGTGTAAAGATTGATAACTAAATATTTATGAATGTTCCTTCAAGCTGTGTTTATTTCACTCCTAACCGAAGCTCACCCTGGTATCTTCCACTGGAGATAACACCTTAAGGATATGGCATTTAACCCACAAGGTCAGCCATTTTTATATCTAAAACATATATATTAATCCAAAGAGCTTTTCTCTGTCTATCTAAATTCATGGATATTTTTTATTGCACATGGAAATAATCTTGAACTGCTGTATACTTACCTGCTTCTCTGCCTTCCATAAGTCATAAATAGCCATGTCGTCACTGGCTACAAGGACTGGATCAGCCACTGTCCTCACTGGCCACAAGGACTGGGTCAGCCACTGTCCTCACTGGCCACAAGGACTAGATCAGCCACTGACCTCACTGGCCACAAGGACTGGATCAGCCACTGTCCTCACTGGCTACAAGGACTGGGTCAGCCACTGGCCACAAGGACTGGGTCAGCCACTGGCCACAAGGACTGGATCAGCCACTGTCATCACTGGCCACAAGGACTGGATCAGCCACTGTCCTCACTGGCCACAAGGACTGGGTCAGCCACTGGCCACAAGGACTGGATCAGCCACTGTCCTCACTGGCCACAAGGACTGGATCAGCCACTGTCCTCACTGGCCACAAGGACCGGGTCAGCCACTGGCCACAAGGACTGGATCAGCCACTCCTCACTGGCCACAAGGACTGGATCAGCCACTGTCCTCACTGGCTACAAGGACTGGATCAGCCACTGTCCTCACTGGCCACAAGGACTGGATCAGCCACTGTCCTCACTGGCCACAAGGACTGGGTCAGCCACTGTCCTCACTGGCCACAAGGACTGGATCAGCCACTGTCCTCACTGGCCACAAGGACCGGGTCAGCCACTGGCCACAAGGACTGGATCAGCCACTGTCCTCACTGGCCACAAGGACCGGGTCAGCCCCTGTCCTCACTGGCCACAAGGACCGGGTCAGCCGCTGTCCTCACTGGTCACAAGGACCGGGTCAGCCCCTGTCCTCACTGGCTACAAGGACTGGGTCAGCCACTGGCCACAAGGACTGGATCAGCCGCTGTCCTCACTGGCCACAAGGACTGGATCAGCCGCTGTCCTCACTGGTCACAAGGACCGGGTCAGCCCCTGTCCTCACTGGTCACAAGGACCGGGTCAGCCGCTGTCGTGTCTCATCAGACTGCAGCATGGTGGCATCCTGGTTTGACAAAGTTAGACCCCATGACTCAACATGCCAGACTGCTCCAAAGCACAAAGCTCCTCAGACAAGGAAAAATGTATATGAGTTCAGGAATAAAGAGAGAATACTTATTGGCCTCCATTTTAAATTAATTGGAGTTGTTTGGAAGTATTGACTAATGATAGCACAGTCAAGGGAGAGCATATTTATTTATTTTAACCTTTATTTAACCAGGCAAGTCAGTTAAGAACAAATTCTTATTTACAATGACGGCCTACACCGGACGACGCTGGGCCAATTGTGCACCGCCCTATGGGACTCCCAATCATGGCCGGATGTGATGCAGCCTGGATTATTGGCATCCATTTGAAATGTATGAGTTATTTGGAAGTATTGAATAACTAATGATAGCACAGTCAAGGGAGGAAAGCTTATTATTTGCCTCCATTTGGATAGTATAACAAAATCGTGGGAATATTGTATGACAGAAGTGACGGGACTTTCTAGGGCCCTGAGGTGATGCATCTTTCATTCCGATCTTCTCTGAAGTTAGAGTTGATCTAACAATGGTTGGATAGGTGAAGGCGACTTTGGAATTTGTGGTTTAGACAAAAATCAGTCATGTCTGATCAGCTATTTGTCCAAAGAAATCTCTCAGGATGTCAAAATGCTAATGCAAATGGATGCAAATAGTTAAGTGACTCAAAACATGCAACTGAACTCTTAAGTCTTGAATCCTAACATTATTCAGGTTAATTTACATCAATGTAATACAATTACTATCAAGAACTAATCTATATTTTTGTGCTAGAGGTATATTGTATGATAACTACTATAGTGTGTATTTTGTTATTTAAATGTGTACATTTACTGAGAGTAAATCTAAAGCTTGCATTGTGTACAGTAAATTGGTCTACTGATACCTTATTCCGTGACTCTCGTACACAGCATACAAAGACACCTGATTACATAAGAAACCATTTTATTTGACAATCAATATCAAAATGTAAATACAGACAGGAATATTGAGCAGACAAGCACAAGTATGTTTTTATGAAGTTAGTCTTGAGTGAAATGTCTTTTCTTTTGTGAACAAAAGGGTATGAAAGCCTTTAATTCAGTTAGCACTAACTCAACTAACCATGGTCTTGACCAGCAATGTACAAATTACATCAGGTGTGTTAGTGCTGGGCTGGAATAAAAGCCTGCACACCCTGTAGCTCTCCAGGACCATGGTAGGTGACCTATGTGTACTAGACGTTTGTGACTGAGGACTACTGGTCTAGGCGGCCTCATTGACCACGATGTCTCTCACTGCCTGGAAAGCCGCCACCATCGAACTCAATTGGATCTTCTCACTAGTTCCAGAGGCCAGCCGGTACCTAGAAGAAAAAAAAACACATCAAAATAAGTGTACCAAATTAGTAATCTTAATTTACATTTAAATCATTCTGTTATCCAGAGGGACTTACGATGAGTAAGGTATACAATTTGATGGGTATATAACCACCATACTGAAGATATGAGCACTTACTCAATGTCTGCCAACTTGATAAGCAAGCCCATCCGAATGGCAGGAGGGAAGTCCACTATAAGAAAACAAACACAGTTATTATACAGCACAAAAGTGTAAAAATCTCTCAAAACATGCACCATAGAATGAACTGGTGTAACGCCGTGACTTTGATCTTAGCGCGGAGTCGACCCCCCCACGAAAGGAGACACCTCTCCATGGGGGAGGAAAGGAGACACCTCTCCATGGGGGAGGAAAGGAGACACCTCTCCATGGGGGAGAAAGACCCCCATTGTTCTTCAATGGCTTCCCCTCACACCAGGAAGTCACCCAGCTAAGAAGCAAGCCTTCTTCCTCATCTTCCTCCTTTTCAAAACGAGATTACAGACTACCGTCAAATGGCTGCAGTTTGAATGTCAAAGGAATTAGCATCGGTGGAGGCAGCCCCAAATGGTTCCCAATCAATGGAAGGCCATTCACGTTCACACAACAAAGAGATGTTGCAGAGAGTAGGCCCTGGGACCGGACTGCTACAGTGAAGACACTCAAATTTACAAAAACCTTAAAATTATTTTTTACCAAAGGATACAGTGTCGAGGAGTATCTCTGATTTCCAGTGGTCCCAATTTGATTGTTTAATTATGCTACAGTATGGCTTTCACTTTGCTTTGTGTCATGAATTTCAGATTATTAACATGTAAATGTTAGTATTTACGGAACTGCAAGGAAATGACGAACATTGAAACAGGTTTTGTGACTGCACAAAGAAAGTACAGACAGTTATGTACATAATTCTTTATGAACAGAACCTAACTCAGCCAAACCTTCTTTCACACTTGGACACAAGTGGGCGTGACTGAACTAAAGCTTGGCCAATCAGACTTTAACACAGATAAGTATACAAGCTGCTTGCATTACTGTCTTCGAATGCATTGGCGGCAATCTCATTATTCCACGTATTGATAAATTAACTGCAGTTTTTATTGCTAATAGATCATTAGATTTGATGAAGTACCACAGACAAGCAATTCCCTCCAACTCCTTAAATCTAAGCCTCTGCATGCTCCTTTTAAATCTAGGCCTCTGCATGCTCCTTTTAAATCTAGGCCTCTGCATGCTCCTTTTAAATCTAGGCCTCTGCATGCTCCTTTTAAATCTAGGCCTCTGCATGCTCCTTTTAAATCTAGGCCTCTGCATGCTCCTTTTAAATCTAGGCCTCTGCATGCTCCTTTTAAATCTAGGCCTCTGCATGCTCCTTTTAAATCTAGGCCTCTGCATGCTCCTTTTAAATCTAGGCCTCTGCATGCTCCTTTTAAATCTAGGCCTCTGCATGCTCCTTTTAAATCTAGGCCTCTGCATGCTCCTTTTGCCACGTTTTGCATCTGTGCTTCTCTAGCATTACCTTCAGGTAGCTGAATGCGTTGCTAAAAATCACTATCCAATTTCTGTATTCCATTCAGTAAACCCCATTCCTCTATTCTGTATCATTTTACAGTTATATAAGGAGTGACATCTCTAATATACGGCACAGAAGTGTACCAAATCCCTCAAAAAATATATCATTGCATCATAAAAGGTATCAATGCTATAATTCACAGGCCCTCTATGGTAACGCCTGATGAATCTGCCAAGACAGCTTAGTGAGAACAGAAACACATAACTTCAGAAATAAGAAAACAGGCATTCACTGTCAGGCTAAAACGTTGCAGTAGTGATACGTGCCACACTTAACACTGGCAAGCCATTTATTCTACAATGAGAACACTGGCAGCCATGGCAACCGCGAGGGGTCTCCCGGGAAACCAGAGGAAGAAAACATCACTATGCAGTTCGCTCTCCTAGTAGCTCGCCTCTCATATAATGTGCTGTATGGAGTCTGTTTAGAATAGATCTATCAACTATAGATAGATAGATAGATAAAAGTAAGCTAGGCCCTGCCCAGCCAGCCAATCATTTTTTTTAAAGTCCATAATCTAGTATATAATTCACACATTAAAAGACCCCGACAATTAACACATTTTCAAAAATACAACTTCAGACTTTGGGGACACAGTGATTGTACCTGTGATGCATTCAACGGAAATACCCATCCCATACAGTATGGACATCTCTAGAACCACAGCAATGTACAGGTTTACTGCCCCCAGTCCAGTCCTTACCTCTGTGGATCAGTAGGTGGACTTCCGTCAGGATGTCATGCAGGGCTAGGCCTTTCAGCGTCTTCAGCTGGAGAATCTCTGTGGATCAGAAGCTAAGGAACATCTCTCAATATCAAAGATGGGATTTGTCCTTCAGTAGAATTCCAGGAATTCATGATATTCTGACATGATCCTCTATATATCCATACATACCCGGAAACTGACATACAGTATCATCACCTAGCCAACTTTCAGATGTCCTTTTGTCCTGATCCCATAAAGGGGTGAGATTCTTCCTGATTAAATCAGGAATTTGTGCTTTTCTGACACAATCCTCTATTCATAGGCTACATCAATGAAATTATCTTTCTATACCGACCTAATAACATCCCTGCAAAATACACCGCCCCAAGGCATTCAGAGCCACTTCCTAGAAGAGGTCGACACCACAGAGTACAAGTTGTCCTCATATACCACATATTGGAGATATTATGCTAATTTGAGATGGCTATTTAGCCATTTCTAGATACTGCTTACTTAATTGAATTAAAACATAAGTTAGTTGAAATAAAATAAAATAATTTAAATACAGTAAGACATTGTTAGTGTGGCAAAAAAAAAAACTAATACAAATCATTAAAATCCAGACGGAAAATATTTACACAAGAAGCCACCTAATATCACACAGTCAAACTCTTCAGTCATTTAGTAAAATCACCATTCTGCGATTTCTCATCGTTTTAAACATCGCACAGTGGGCAAGGGCTCTTTACGTCATCGTTTTTATCTGAGCAAGTCAACGCCCACATTTTTTTCTAAAGTAATCTAGTATCATTTTTGAGGGTGGATGCAATTGGCATGTTGACTGCAGAAATGTCCACCAGAGCTGTTACCAGATAATTTAAAGTTAATTTCTCTAACATTAGCTGCCCAACTTGTTTATGTAGACATCATACATTGGCGATATTGTTTTATTTGAAAGAGCTGCTTTGGCAATACATAAACCATTGTGCGGGAGGGGGGGGCGAGCCATTTGGTTGTTGAAAAGAGTAGGCTAAACATAACTTGTAGTAATAGATATCGTTGAAATAAACATGGTTGTGGGAGAGAATAAAGGATACGGTTGTAAGCGGAAGTGAAGTCCTTGTTTAGGGACCAGTCCAGGATGTTGGCGATATCGGATCGTAGTGGGTGACCAGTGCAGGTGTACACATTATCCTCGGTGACCTTCCCATACGCCATGCTGGTGCTCTGAGAAATACACGGGAAAGGAATCAGTCAGTCATTAGAAATAACAAAAAGAAATCAACCATAAGGAGTGTACTCAGAATCTGGGCACCGATATGGAAAATCCATATCAGTTGCAGGTTTTTTTTAACAATATACACTGAAACAAAATATAAAACGCAACATGTAAAGTGTTGGTCCCATTTTCCATGATCTGAAATAAAAGAACCCAGAAATTGTCCATCCACACAAAAAGCTTATTTATCTCAAATTTTGTGCACAAATTAGTTTACATCCCTGATAGTGAGCATTTCTCCTTTGCCAAGATATCTATCAACCTGACAGATGTGGCATATCAAGAAGTTGATTAAACAGCATGATCATTACACAGGTGCAACTTGTGCTGGGGACAATAAAAGGCCTCAAATGTGCAGTTGTGTCAGACAACACAATGCCACAGATGTCTCAAGTTGAGGGTGGATGCAATTGGCATGTTGACTGCAGAAATGTCCACCAGAGCTGTTACCAGATAATTTAAAGTTAATTTCTCTAACATTAGCTGCCCAAACTTTGTTTAAGAGAATTTGGCAGTACGTCCATTCTGGCCTCACAACCGCAGATGGCATCGTGTGGGCGAGCGGTTTGCTGATGTCAACGTTCTAAACAGAGTGCCCCATGGTGGCAGTGGGGTTGTGGTATGGGAATGCATATGCTGCGGACAACGAACACAATTACATTTTATCGATGGCAATTTGAATGCACGGAGATACCGTGATGAGATCCTGAGGCCCATTGTCGTGCCATTCATCCGCCGGCCTCACCTCATGTTTCAGCATGATAATACACGGCCCAATGTCACAAGGATCTGTACACAATTCCTGGAAGCTGATAATGTCCCAGTTCTTCCATGGGCTGCATACTCACCAGACATGTCAACCATTGAGCATGTTTGGGATGTGTACGACAGCGTGTTCCTGTTCAAACCAATATCCAGCAACTTTGCACAGCCATTGAAGAGCAGTGGGACAACATTCCATAGGCCACAATCAACAGCCTAATCAACTCTATGTGAAGGAGATGTGTTGAACTACATGAGGCAAATGGTGGTCACACCAGATACTGACTGGTTTTCTGATCCACGCCCCAACAGATGCATAACTGTATTCCCAGTTATGTGAAATCCATAGATTAGGGCCCAATTAACTTATTTCAATTGAATGATTACCTTATATGAATTGTAACTCAGTAAAATCTTTGAAATGGTTACATGTTGCGTTTATATATATTTGTTCAGTATAGATGTCGTTTTTTTTATCAATAACATTGCAGCTGTGTTCATCTTCTGTTAACTTCCAAGGCTTTGTTAAATTCAGACAACTGCTTGTTGACTGCCCATTGTGCCTGGTGTGAATGTTCAGGGGGCCTGAACCTACCTAACCAGTTGAATACAATCAACTGTTTGAATACAATCAGTTTGAATACAAACAATTATTCAGCAGGCCAATAAGTATGCTAAATGATGAGCCTGTGAGGTCAGTTTAATGGCTACAGGAACAGTCATGTAATATATAGTGTACCAAACGATATCAAATACATTTTTACTTGTCACATGCACTGAATACAACAGGTGTAGGTAGACCTTACAGTGAAATGCTTACTTACAAGCCCTTAATCAACAATACAGTTAAAAAACATAAAAAAATAAGAATAAGAAATAAAAGTAACAAATAATTAAAGAGCAGTATCGAATTAGCGATTTTGGTGCCCACCACTAGCCAATACATTTAGACCAGCAATAAAAACGCAACACTGTGATGCAATTAATCACATTTAGCTACACACCGGTAGCACTCCTGTACCTGCAGTATGTTGAGGGATCTTCTCATGTCTCCTGATGATAGGGTCACAATAGCTTTCATTCCATCTGGAGTTACATCAATGCTGCAGGGACAAGAGCAGACATACGTCTCTGATTAAAAGGCAATAATAAAACCCAGCAGACATTAGTCTCAAGTAAGTTTCAAGTTTTATTTCTCACATGTACAAGTACAGTGAAATGCTTAACTTGCAAGCCCTTAAAAACAGTATAAAAAAAACATTAAAAACCCAGGAGAAATAAGAGATTAAAAAAAATGTATAATGTATCAGAAGAATGTAAGCTATATACAGGGTCAGTGCCAGTACCAAATTCCTTGAGGAACACAGTGATCTACCATCTGAAGCCCCCGACCCCCACTCACCTCCCCTGACCCACAGGCCCCACTCACCTCCCTTGACCCATTAACTCCTGAGCCCCCTCACCTCTCCTGCTGGATAACAAACTCCAGCCTGGGTATCATCTGGTCCTGAGACAGGGGTCCGAAGCGGAACCTGGTGCAGCGAGACTGCAGGGCTGGGATGATCTTAGACAGGTAGTTACAAATCAAACAGAACCTGGTGTTCTCTGTGTACTTCTCAATGACTGTAGGAGAGGAAGAGAGAGGTAGAGGGAGAAGAGAGAGGTAGCAATAGGAGTAGAGACCGGCAGGGAGAAATGGATGTCAATGATTTGACGTTCAGTGGGCATATGCTCATTAAAATGTTGTAATGTAGAATATAAAATGGGAACTGTTAAATCAATGACATCTATTACAAGCAATTGTAGCACATTAATATTCTAAATAATCAGGCTAATATGCGGTACCCCTCCCAAATGCATTTAACATTTGCTTGTTGTCTCATGTCCCATGTTGCCGTAAGCAGATCCTTTCATCAGTGAGAATTACTGGTTAGCTCGCAGGCAGCTCATTTGGCCAGTTGGTACACAGCAGGTGAACAACTCAAAACAGATGGTTACCTCGCCGCAATGCATTCTGGGCATCCCGGGTCATGGCATCAGCCTCGTCCAGTATCACCAACTTGAAACCCTTCCTGGAAGACAAAGAAAAATAAATAAACACTAATTTTGTCAATTGCAGTCAGGGTTGTCTAAGGACACGGGTACTTGCAATCCTCCTTTGTGTTTCCTTGTCCTCACTGAAAAGACTGGGAACCTGATTGCAATATGGTAGACAACTACTGGTAGATAAGAGACCTACTTCTCTACAAATACAGACCTGTCAGTGACTGCAAGGAAACAGAACCTTTTGAAGTATTATTCATTATTTTCATACTTGAATATGGTCCTGGTGCTGGCAAAACTCAGGATGGGTCCTCGTACAACATCGATACCTCTGTCGTCTGACGCATTAAGCTGCAAATAAATAAATGTATGCATTATTGATGCACCCGAGAACAGTTATGTATGCCGCACACTAACATTGAATGTTAAGAATCAATATTGCTCACTGGAAAACATGACAACCCTCAAGTGCAGTGTTATGAGCACAGCATTTGTCTTTGATAATTCTACATCTCAGGGCTGAGTTGGTACGTACCTCCAGGACCATAGCGTTGAACTCCTTCTCCTTGTAGAGCTGCTTGGCAGAGGCTAGAACAGTAGATGTTTTCCCTGTGCCTGGGGGTCCATAGAACAAGAGATGCGGCAGCCTGTCCTCACTGATAAATTTCTGGACTGAAAAGAGAAAAGGATTGTTTCCGACAAATATGTTGTTACATATGCACTCATGCAACAACAACAAAAATCACACCTATAGTTCATTTGAGCATGAAAACATTATTTGAAAAAAATTCACATTTGAAATGAATTGTTGTTGGAATGGATAAGGGTTAGGTTTTCTACAGCAGCAGTTCCATCCCTGTTGTTTCAAAGACTGAAAAAAATATACTTACTGGTGCTTAATATGTCCTTGTGAGAAATCAAGTCATCTAGGGTCTGTGGCCTGTATTTCTCAACCCTAAAATAAAAATATAAAATGTCAGACAGCATCGCGCATGCGTGGCTACATTGTAAGCAGGGAAGAGGTGGTATGCACGAACAAACAAGGCAACTAAAATACAAATCACAACACTTTGCTACACCGTATAGGCAGGGGAAACATATTAACACAATGATTGAGGTTTGGCGAGCCTGCTAATTAGGCCTGCTAACGTAGCTAGCTAGCTAGTTAATTAGTTAGCATGCTTGCTGGCAAGAAATAAGCTAGTTAGTTAGCTAGCATCTGACACCGGCTAGCTAGTGGACTCAATTTACCACGGCAAATTTCTTGACTGCAACGGTATCTTGCCAATCGATGCCATTTGAATCGATTCAATTTGTTCTCCAATTTTCACCAATATATTATCCAAATGGCGCGCTTTACTTCAACAAAACGTGCTTTACATTACGATACACAGTTTACGGCAGGTTTGCAACCAATCGCATCCGTTGTTTTACTGTGGGCGGAGTCAAATTACTCTTTATAATATTTCGCGGCATGCTGCCATTTCCTTTTCCGTCGACGTTCCTCTCCAAGTAGCAGCTCTTCTTGTTCAGTCCGCAAAAGACAAAGAAACATGTCCGACGAAGGAAAACTTTTCGTCGGTGGCCTGAGCTTCGACACCACAGAGCAATCTCTTGCAGAAGCGTTCTCAAAGTATGGAAATATCTCTAAATGTGATGTCATCATGGACAGAGAAACAGGAAGGCCTCGTGGATTCGGCTTCGTAAAGTACGACAATCCCGAGGATGCGAAGGACGCTATGGATGCAATGAACGGCCAGTCTCTCGACGGCAGAACCATCCGTGTGAACGAGGCAGGCCAGGGCGGTGGTGGAGGTCGTGGAGGTGGCGGTGGATACAGAGGTTCCCGAGGTGGTGGTGGATACGGCGGTGGAGGTGGATATGGTGGAGGCGAGAGGAGTTACGGTGGTGGCGGAGGAGGCCGCAGCTATGGCGGAGAAGACCGAGGATACGGAGGTGGTGGTGGTGGTGGTGGTGGATACAGGAGCGGTGGAGGCCGAGGCGGGTACTCCTCTGGTGGCGGATACAGGGACAATCAATAGGTTGGGCCCAGGAAGGCTACGGAGACCGTTCTAGGCCGGGGATCCTACAGAGACTGCTAGCTCTACAACAGTTAACGTTATGCTGCACACGAGTAAAACTCCGATTCAAGATCATCCCTTGGCTGGCTGTATTTAAAAGATGCGCTCCTCAAGAAATGTCCACGTGTTGTTGTTGACCGGATGACTTTTGTAGTCCTATTCTGTGTTTAATTAGCTAAGTTAGCTTGCTAGCTAGCTCGAGCGTCTTTCAATTTAGCCACGTGTGTCGGCCATTCATTTCCAAACCATGTGAAAAGTTCATGTTCTCTTGCCCAGTAACATTCCACCTTTGTACTTTCTGTTTGTATCCTCAACATTATTTTTTGTGTCAATTTTGGCTTTATGGAACCTATTAAACGATTTCTTTGGAAAAACAAGTTCTCCTCATGTTATTAGTGTACCAGTTTTATCAATCCATACAATGACTCGTGTTTGTGGTTGAATTTATTCTGCTAAAGGCCTTTAACCGCGGCAATCCGCAGTTACAACCACAGGGCCACCCCCTCAGTACAGAACTGCAGGATGGGTCGATAAAAGCTTTCGAAGTAAACTCGAGGCATAACGTTACATTCAACAGTCGATGGGTGCATAATTTTATGAATCCAAAAATGGATGTCGCAACTGCCAATTGCGTCGTAAGACTAAGGTGTGTCGAAAGACTTCATAAAATACTTTCGGTAGAACTATATTCGTCCACAAACACGAATATAAGAGTATGTATATAGCTAGCTATCTTAAATGACCGCGTTTTCACCAATTTAAGTATGTGATTGTACGGGACTGGATACGGAAGTAAAGCGGAAGCAGGCGTCGCTTTCGCACAACTGAAAAGTGGTTTCCACTAGAGTGCACAGCCACAAAGTTAAAATGAGCTTTATCGTAAAGGCCCATGAAAATAAAAAGTTGCTTTTTGGTCTGAATTTAGGTATAAGGCTATTAGTGTGGGTAAGGTAATGCTAGGGTTTAAAACATTTGAAGATACATTGTAGAAATAGGCAGGATTTATGACTTTGTGTCTGTGGTAACTTGTGACGACCGCGTAATATCAAGAGGGCATATTTTATACATTTTCAGTTACACAATAACGATTGTCGAAGGCAGATACCAAGTCAGTCGTTTGCTTGTCATTTCTAAATATATATTTACCCTAATGCCAAAACAAAGGCTTCTAAAATTAAGAAATAAATCCCTCTGTTCAAATCCAAGTTTATCGGTGGTATACGCAGTTTTGCAGATGTTATCGCAGGTGCAGCGAATTGCTTGTTTCGAGCTCCCACAGTGCTGCAATATCAAGCAATACAATAATACACACATAATCAAAAAGTAAGAAAAATAAATTAGACATCAAAACGAGCAATACCAGTCTGGAATAGAAATAAATATATGAATGTGAATGGTGTGTATGGACAGTATGGACAGTATGTGAATAGAAATGGTGTGTACAGCAGTAGTTATATAGGATTAGCCTTGACTAGAATACAGTATATACATATGAAGTGGGTAAAACAGTATGTAAACATTATTAAAGTGACCAGTGTTCAATGAATATTTACATGGTTGTCGAGTGGCGCAGCGGTCTAAGTCACTGCATCTCAGTGCTTTAGGTGTCACTACAGACACCCTGGTTTGATTCCAGGTTGTATCACAACCGGCTGTGATTGGGAGTCCCATAGGGCGGTGCACAATTGGCGCAGTGTCGGGTAGGTCGTCATTGTAAATAATAAATTGTTCTTAACTGGTTTGCCTAGTTAAATAAAGTAAAAATATATATATATATATAAAAACATAGGGCAGCAGGGTAGAGTACCAGGTGGTAGCCGGCTAGTGACAGTGTCTTAAGTTCAGGACAGGGTACTGGGCAGAGGCCAGCTAAGAGTTCAAGATTTCCTGACGTGAAAAGCAACCCCCACGGTTGATTTTTTGAAATTTTTCGGACAAATAAGTAATCTCTACTGCCATTTGGATTGTACAGAGAGGTAGGTATCAGAATAGTATTTTGGAAAAACCTGACTCTTGGGAAATACATGCGAATGTAGCTTCTAATAGCACTTTCCTAGAAAACATGCTCTGCTTATCAAAAAGTCTGAGTGACATGAATGTTGTTTTTAATATAAATATATATATATATATAAAAACCTAAATCAAGTGTTAGAACATGTCAGATATGATGTCTACAGTAAATGAGACACGACTGAGTGACACAAAAACACATCAAAGAGAATGGTTGTTTTATTGTCGGTTTTTTCAGAATATTGTAGGCGGCTCAGAGTATTGTAAGAGGCTCACTGTATATAAGCCCTTATGATTGGCCATTATTGGCCTTATGATCACACACTGTACAACACATAGACTGTACAGTGTTTCTAGTGAACTCTAGAATAGGATCTGTGTGCAGTGTAGCCTATAGAAGCCAAACAGCTATATTTTTCATTCTGTCTTGACACACAAAGCACCAAGCCTGTTCAGTCCAGCAGCGAGACACAATAATGCTGCCTGTTGACACAGAGGAAATGTCCAAAATCTCTGGTTCCACACCACCGGCCTCATTCAAGTTGACCCGCAGGTACAACACTAAATCTTTCCCCTGTTTATTTCACCCCACCAATAGAAGAGAAAATGCTGTCATAAAATAGGCTATAATTCAGTGAGAGATGTTGGCCCGGCCTACTCAGTGTCATTCAGCGTTCTGTAATTTCATTTAGACAGACAGACAACTGTTGCAGTTCATTTGGAGTATACAACCATAACACATGTAGCTATGGTTATTTTAGTGGTGTGTGTGTGTGTGCATGTCTGTGTGTGAGTCTGGCAAGATATCTACAAGTAGGCTTAAAAGGGCACATGTTAACAGAATAGCCTAAATGTGTCTAAAATTATCCCAATTTTGTTCTCTGAAAAATGACCCAAAAAAGTATTCAGACCCCTTCCTTGACTTTTTCCACATTTTTTTTACGTTACAGCTTTATTCTAAAATTGATTAAATAAAAAATGTTCCTCATCAATCCACAAACAAAACCCCATAATGACATCACAATACCCCATAATGACATCACAATACCCCATAATGACACACAGTACCCCATAATGACAAAGTGAAAACAGTTAAGACATTTTTGCAAATGTATAAAAATGTAAAAAATATTTACATAAGTATTCAGACCCTTTGCTATGAGACTCAGAATTAAGCTCAGGTGCATCCTGTTTCCATTGATCATCCTTGAGATGTTTCTACAACTTGATTGGCGTCCACCTGTGATAAATTAAATTGATTGGACATAATTTGGAAAGGCACCCATGTATCTATATAAGGTCCCACAGTTGACAGTGCATGTCAGAGCAAAAACCAAGCCATGAGGTCGAAGGAATTGTCCGTAGAGCTCCGAGGCAGGATTGTGTCTAGGCACATATCTGGGGAAGGGTACCAAAAATGTTTCGCAGCATTGAAGGTCCCCAGGAACACAGTGGCCTCCATCATTCTTAAATGGAAGAAATTTGGAACCACCAAGACTCTTCCTAGAGCTGGCCTCCCAGCCAAACTGAGCAATCGGGGGAAAAGGGTCTTGGTCAGGGAGGTGACCAAGAACCCAATGGTCACTTTGACAGAGCTCCAGAGTTCCTCTGTGGAGATGGGAGAACCTTACAGAAGGACAACCATCTCTGCAGCACTCCACCAATCTGGCTTTTATGGTAGAGTGGCCAGACGGAAGCCACTCCTCAGTAAAAGGCACATGACAGCCTACTTGGAGTTTGCCAAAAGTCACCTAAAGACTCTGCATATATGAGAAACAAGATTCTCTGGTCTGATGAAACCAAGATTGAACTCTTTGGCCTGAATGCCAAGCATCACATCTGGAGAAAACCTGGCACCATCCCTATGGTGAAGCATGGTGGTGGCAGCATCATACTGTGGGGATGTTTTTCAGCGGCAGGGACTGGGAGACTAGTCAGGATCGAGGGAAAGATGAACGGAGCGAAGTACAGAGAGATCCTTGGTGAAAACCTGCTCCAGAGCACTAAGGACCTCAGACTGGGGCGAAGGTTCACCTTCCAACAGGACAACGACCCTAAGCGCACAGCCAAGACAACGCGGGAGTGGCTTCGGGACAAGTCTCTGAATGTCCTTGAGTGTCCCAGCCAGAATCCGAACTTGAACCTGATTGAACATCTCTGGGGGGACCTGAAAATAGCTGAAGAAGACTCGAGGCTGTAATTGCTTTCAAAGATGCTTCAACAAAATTCTGAGTAAAGGGTCTGAATACTTGTGTAAATGTGATATTTACGTTTTTTATTTATAAAACATGCTTTTGATTTGTCAATATCGGGTATTGTGTGTAGATTTGTGAGGGGATCTAATCTTAATCCATTTTAGAATAAGGCTGTAATTTAACAAAATGTGTAAATAGTCCTGATAACACGTTAAAATCCTGATGTGGAGCTGATGATGGAGCATATCGATAACGGAGTTCAAACAGTGAACTCACTCTCACTGCACTGATGCACATAATCTCGCGATAACTCCTCCCCCACGCAGCATCACTCGGCGGTGGTGCCTCTCCTCCCGCTGCTTCCGTGGGCGATGCGATCCCCTTGCTGTAGATTTGATTGACTGGAAACATGTCGGTGTGGTGGTGGGAGCGACCCGGGATGCAGCTGCTGGCAAGGGAGACGGGGAGTACCTGTACCCAATCCACACAGCATCACCTTTAAAATGATTATATGACGATGCTTTAATTTAATGGATCCGTTTATGTTATTATGATGCGTTGGTTTTTTATTTGAAATGAATAAACAACGCTCAATGGATTTATTAGCTGAGGCTTGATCGGTTGTGTTCTGATTTTTGTTTCTGTTATGGAGGTAGCCTACGCTATCTGCATATTGTGTTTGATGATATAGCTCTCAGCATCAGTACCAGGTTCAATCAGAAACACCTTGATGAACAACCACCACCAGGAAATACAAGGACTATTGCAATGGAGTCGCCTTTCACATAGATCACATCTCATCTGTAAACCAATGTACATAATAGAATATACCACCACGTTTGCTGGCGTTTTATTACATGGAGTTTTTTCCACCTTTATTTTCTGAGTATATTGTTTTTTGAAGTTACACATAAAAAAACGACCACTGCTCGCAAGCAATGGACGAGAAGAATATGACAAAAAGCGACGAGCAGCATCTGAGTTTGCAAAAAGCCTTGCAGCAGTGCGAGTTGGTGCAAAATATGATAGACATAAGCATTTCCAGCTTGGAGGGATTGAGGACCAAATGTGCCACATCTAACGACTTGACACAGAAAGAAATACGAACGCTGGAGGTAAGCAAAAGCACCCATTCCGTAGAATGAAAAAGGCTACGGCTGCGCTGAGGCTGCTAATCATGTATTTTGATCAAAATCACTGTTGGGTTGGTTGTCACGTCTATCATAGCCTATATCAACATCAATGTACATTATTCGATGTCGTTAAAATTGTTTACTATATCATTGGAATACTGTTTTTCCCCCTTATGTTATACAGCCTAGATGTGTTTTATGCAGTGTAATAAATGAAGAAAAAGCTAGCTGCAGGGAGCAGGCTGTTGTGGGCTTGCGCATTCTGCAGGTGGTGGAAAGAAGGTGGTTTATTCAGCTCTAGAACTCTTCTCCATCAGAATTCTCCCTGAGAACGTTGAGGCCTAAACACTTTCTGTTTACGATTCATCATCATCATCAGTAATATGCTCTGCATATCATCAGCTAGATTGCAACAACTGTTATGCAAGTGTGTATTAGTGAAATTGAGATCCGATTTAATTGGCCCACAGGGTATTCCATAAATTGCGTTATGTAATGGACATGATGTTATCCAAAGACAGTGTAATGTTTTTTTATTTTTTTGTATCAAAACATACTCTGGGTACATTTCAGGTGCACTTAGGCCCTAAATGGTTTAAACCAGAGATTCCTGTGTATGTTACACAGGCAGGTGACTTTAAACGGAAGACATGTAAACAGAGGTCCAATGTGATGGGACTTGATGATGTGTGAGTAAAAAAGGGCACCATCATTATGCTCAACATAATGAGATGACATAGGCCTGTAATAGATGTACAATTAAGTTTTAGTGGCCACAGCTGGAGGAATAGCAGGCCTCTATATACTGTTTGTTTATTCATTTACTCAATCATGTAGTTTTCCCACTGATACAAGGAAAAAAATCCACATCTATGCCTCTCATATGGACTTTATATATATAGGCACACCATTTTACAATATTTTGTAATTTGAAGGGATAAGTAGGCCTAGATGCTTGAGTTGAATTGAATTTCAGAGAGTAGATTGAAAACATACACTACATTAGGCTCTATAGCTAGGACTACAGTACATTATGGCCACTCGTTAACTTAATAGTCTACCTGTTTGGGTGAATGGAACATGCTGAATAGATTCCCCATGTCTAGCTAGGTTACAATTATTTGTTCTAACAAATGTTCACACACAGTTTATCGTTCCCCACTCCCTAGCTACCAACCAAAAACACCACTTTGAAATGTACGCCTAATAGTTTGACTCAGGGAAACTGCTGTGTCATGCAGGTACAGCATCTTCAGTCAGGAAAAACATGGCTGCACTCAAACTCTAAAAAGACATGTCTGCCATTGACATGTGGCCTTATGGCCCTGTTATGTTAGTTAGGTGGTAGGTTTGCTGTATGTTTGCACATGCTGTCATGCACACTGTTTGGGCCTTCTGAGGCAGAGGGCACAGTACTAGAGGATTGGGCAGTCATATTTGGTAACATTTTAACTTATGTTGCTCTTCTTCCTGTGTAGTTCTAATAGCATTATATTAGCATGTTGTTATCATGTATTCATAAGGGCCAAACGTGGTCAAGCAGTTGCCTCTCACAGATTTTAGCCATGGCATGGGTCAGGCTGTTGCTGTAAAAACGTTATTAATACATTTCATTTATTGATTGAGTGTGTTGGACAAGGCCTTTAGATTAGATACAGTTAAAGGTGCAATCTGCAATGGATACATCCATTTTTTACTTTTAAATGAATGAAATATAACCATTGATTCTTGAAGAATATCATTTAGAAATGCCTCATGAGATTAGTTAAACTGTTGTATTCCATCAGAACCCAAAATAGAAACTTGTTTAACTCCAAATATCACGATATCATGGATGGTCAGTCCTTGCATCTAAACTTTTGTTTGTCTATGAATTTGACAGTGGTTACATTTCTGCAGCCTACCCCTTAGCTTTTTACCACAACAGTGGTGGGGCATCATCTTTGGTATTGTTTGAACTGCAGATTCCCCCTTTAACTTGTATTCTCCAGGCCGGGTCAGGTTTCTGGCTTCATTGGCAGGTAACGTTGCACTTATAGTAGAATCATGCACTTGTTGCACCCCATAGTTTATTCATGATTTTTTACTTGCTGCACTTGTTGCATCTCCAACAAAGTCCTGTGTTAACACAGACATATGCAATATTATAGAAACAACAATTTACGAATGTGAAAGCATCTGACCATTGTGTCACGGGCGTCTGAAGAAGAGGACCAAGGTGCAGCGTGGTGAGCGTACATACTTTTATTTTAATGATGTCGCCAACAAAACAATAAACATACAGAAACGACCGTGAAGCTTAACTCGGCTATAATGCCGCTAACAAAGATAACTTCCCACCAAGACAGGTGGGAAAAAGGGCTACCTAAGTATGGTTCTCAATCAGAGACAACGATAGACAGCTGCCTCTGATTGAGAACCACATCCGGCCAAACACAAAGAAATAGAAAACATAGAAATAAAGAAACTAGAATGCCCACCCTAGTCACCCTAGTAAAAGCCTCTCAATGGCCAGGGCGTGACACATTGCAACTGTGATATATGACTTTGTTTGTAAAATGTCCCCCTGTACAGTTCAAGACATTGAGAAGTGTGTTCTTATATCACAGGTTATTATGAGGGAGAAATTCAATATGAGGAACATGAGGAATTTTGGGTTCACTTTGATTTGCCACTTTTTGCACAAAAGAGCTGTCTTGACTTACTGTGCAATACTTGTTGAAGGACAGTTTAACTGTTGTTAAACAGAACATACAGTACTCTACAATGCAATACAACTTAATTGATCCCTTTGGGGTTTCTGAATGTTTGAATGGCTCATCTATTGAACTGTGGGTCAGTTTCCCAGGCACAGATTAAGCCTAGTCCTGGACTAAAAAGCTCTTCAATAGTGATTCTGCTTTGTTTGGCAGTGTCTCTCTGTTGTGAAGCAAGGTGCATGTGGGATAGGGTCGGACTATACTATATCACATGGGATAGGGTCAAAGTTCAGACTACACCATATCACATGGGATAGGGTCAGAGTTCAGACTATACCATATCACATGGGATAGGGTCAGAGTTCAGACTATACCATATCACATGGGATAGCGTATCTCATATGCCTATGCCATCATAGGAGATGTGTCTCAAGTTAAAAACACCCCATCTGAGTTATGACCAACACCTTCTCCCTAGTTACAATGACCAACACCTTTTCCCTAGTTACGATGACCAACACCTTCTCCCTAGTTACAATGGCCAACACCTTCTCCCTAGTTACAATGGCCAACACCTTTTCCCTAGTTACAATGGCCAACACCTTTTCCCTAGTGCAGACAAAACATTTCTGGCCCTACCATGGGAGCAGGTCAAATATCAGCTCTCCACACCCCAATGGTAACCATAACCTTCGGCTCAAAAAACACACTCACTAGCACCAGTGTGGAAAGACAACAACCTCCACACAAACCAGTGTTTCCTTTGTTTCTCTGGTTGCATTAGATGCTACTGTACTGTACTGACCCACTGTTTGCCATTCACCCCTTTAATAAACGAGCTGTATTGGACCTAGTCCGAGTTCTGAAGGTATTCAGACCCCTTCCCTTTTTCCACATTTTGTTAGGTCACAGCCTTATTCTAAAATTTTTTTTTTTTTTTTAAACATATCCTCATCAATCTACACACAATACCCCATAATGTCAAAGCCAAAACAGGTCCTTGAGATGTTTCTACAACTTGATTGGAGTCCACCTGTGGTAAATTCAATTGATTCGACATGATTTGTAAAGGCACACACCTGTCTATATAAGGTCCCACAGTTGACAGTGCATGTCAGAGCAAAAACCAAGACATGAGGTAGAAGGAATTGTCCGTAGAGCTCAGAGACAGGATTGTGTCGAAGGCACAGATCTGGGGAAAGAGTACCAAAAAGGGAGAGAAGGGCCTTGGTCAGGGAGGTGACCAAGAACCCGATGGTCACTTTGACAGAGCTCCAGAGTTCCTTTGTGGAGATGGGAGAACCTTCCAGAAGGACAACTATCTCTGCAGCACTCCACCAATCAGGCCTTTATGGTAGAGTGGCCAGACGGAAGCCACTCCTCAGTAAAAGGCACATGTCAGCGCGCTCTCTGTGACCATGAGAAACAAGATTCTCTGGTCTCTGGTCTGATGAAACGAAGATTGAACTCTTTGGTCTAAATGCCAAGTGTCACATCTGGAGGAAACCTGACACCATCCCTACGGTGAACCATGTTGGTGGCAGCATCATGCTGTGGGGATGTTTTTCAGCGGCAGGGACTGGGAGACTAATCAGGATCGAGGAAAAGATGAACGGAGCGAAGTACAGAGAGATATTTGATGAAAACCTGCTCCAGAGCACTCATATGACAAAGCAATGAGAAAAAAAACGATCTATTTTAGAATAAGGCTGTAAAGTAAACTTTTGGGCGATTCACTATATATATACACTACTGTTCAAAAGTTTGGGGTCACTTAGAGATTTTCTTGTTTTCGAAAGAAAAGCTTTTTTTTTTGTCTATTAAAATAACACCAAATTTATCAGAAATACAGCGTATTTTTTTTACCTTTATTTAACAAGGCAAGTCAGTTAAGAACAAATTCTTATTTACAATGACGGCCTAGGAACAGTAGGTTAACTGTCTTGTTCAGGGGCAGAACGACAGATTTCTTACCTTGTCATCTCAGGGATTCAATCTAGCAACCTTTCAGTTACTGGCCCAACGCTCTAACCACTAGGCTATGTAGACATTGTTAATGTTGTAAATGACTATTGTAGCTGGAAACGGCTGATTTTTAGTGGAATATTAGGCATACAGAGGCCCATTATCAGCAACCATCACTCCTGTGTTCCAATGGCACGTTGTGTTAGCTAATCCAAGTTTATCATTTTAAAAGGCTAATTGATCATTAGAAAACCCTTTTGCCATTATGTTAGCACACTTGAAAACTGTTGTTCTGATTAAAGAAGCAATAAAACTGGCCTTCTTTAGACTAGTATCTGGAGCATCAGCATTTGTGGGTTCGATTACAGGCTCAAAATGGCCAGAAACAAATAACTTTCTTCTAAAATTCGTCAGTCTATTCTTGTTCTGGCCAGCATCCCGGAGTCGCCTCTTCACTGTTGACGTTGAGACTGGTGTTTTGCGGGTACTATTTAATGAAGCTGCCAGTTGAGGACTTGTGAGGCGTCTGTTTCTCAAACTAGACACTCTAATGTACTTGTCCTCTTGCTCAGTTGTGGACCAGGGCCTCCCACTCCTCTTTCTATTCTGGTTAGAGCCAGTTTGCTCTGTTCTGTGAAGGGAGTAGTACACAGC
Organism: Salvelinus namaycush; assembly: GCF_016432855.1. Lineage (NCBI taxonomy): Eukaryota > Metazoa > Chordata > Actinopteri > Salmoniformes > Salmonidae > Salvelinus > Salvelinus namaycush. Next base: position 36,914,788 of record NC_052324.1, on the reverse strand, counting down.
GTTGTACGAGATCTTCAGTTTCTTGGCAATTTCTCGCATGGAATAGCCTTCAGTTCTCAGAACAAGAATAAACTACAGGCCATTCAATTACAGGCCATTTTGAGCCTGTAATCGAACGCACAAATGCTGATGCTCCAGATACTCAACTAGTCTAAAGGCCAGTTTTATTGCTTCTTTAATCAGAACAACAGTTTTCAGCTGTGCTAATATAATGGCAAAAGGGTTTTCTAATGATCAATTAGCCTTTTAAAATGATAAACTTGGATTAGCTAACACAACGTGCCATTGGAACACAGGAGTGATGGTTGCTGATAATGGGCCTCTGTACACCTATGTAGATATTCCATTAAAAATCAGCCGTTTCCAGCTACAATTGTCATTTACAACATTAACAATGTCTACACTGTATTTCTGATCAATTTGACGTTATTTTAACAAAGAAGTTATTTTCTTTAAAAAAACAAGGAAATTTCTAAGTGACCCCAAACTTTTGAACGGTAGTGTATATATCTACATGTTTTTAACATGTTTTTAATACAGTCAGCAAATAATTGAATGAATTCAGAACTCGTGAAGTTATACCTAGGCTGAATATATGCGTTCCACAACCATATGACCCACTAATTATTTAATTATTTTATCAAAATAGTTGTAGCTGCTTTTTTTGTTGTTGCAATAATCACTGATCTGGCTTTTAGGTCTGTATATAAAAAATTCAATTTTTTTGTTACAAATTTAACCAGAATCATGCATTATGCACATTCACTAATAATGTAGTAGGCATTATTAAAAAAATTAACACTATTCTCATAAACAACCTCTCTAGCAGAAGCCCACGTGCTAGTAAGTAGCCAGCTAATATCACGTTTAGCCAACTTGGATCTAGGTATAATTTCACAAGCTCTGAATTCAGTTAACAAGGCAAAACAGTTTAATTGTTATGAACACACCCTTCTGTCCGTCTCCCAACTGTTTGTTCAGCATGTTAGCCTATCCACTTTGTTCAGATGTTGAAATCAAGTGGCCAACCATATTTCTCAGAATGAGAACGAGTTGCCGATTCCTTATGTAATTGTTTCATGTTTATTGCACATTTATTAAACAGACTAAATAGCTAGTATAACAATCGTTATTTGACTACAATGCTGCTGGCGATACAGGGTACCGTAAAAACTGAGCATTCATTTTCCAGAATGAATGTTCATTGGTATACCGTTTTAGTAGTGTCTGCTCTGCTCGAAATTTGAGGAGTTCAAACATATACAGGGTATCGTTAGAAATGTTAACTTATCCTCTATTACAGTAAAATAATGTCTCAATGTGTGTTGGTGTCCATATGACCAATTCTGTTGGACCAAACCTCATAAGCAAATAGCAAGTGGAAAACGTTTGTCAGAGAGGAAGAAGTGATCTCTCATCTTTGTTGTTGGGAGTGGTAGAGGGAGGGGCTTGGGAGAAAGAGGCGAAGCGCGCCAAAATCTGTCCAAAATAAACCCAATGCGTTTCTATGCGCTTATTTTGAACCTATTGTCGCCTGTCTTCCCGCCTTTGGGACAACGATTCCCATTGTTAGGGCGGAGACATGAGCAACTCGTCATTATATCCAGATCTCTGGTGTAAATGGGAAGGTGAACAGCACAGAAGGAGCGAACGGAACGAGATCAAAAGACAACATGAACGTGGATATAAACGCTCATAAAAACGAAAAACACAAAAAAACTCGATTCTGCGATACAGGCGCAAAAACACACATTCGAATTTATGGAATTTATTCGATATATCGCCCAGCCCTAGTTAATTTGTAAACATATTATGTCTTCATTTTAAGCCTAACATTTCAAATCAAATGTTATTGGTCACATACACATATTTAGTATATATGTTTGCGGGTGTAGTGACATGCTTGTGTTCCTAGCTCCAACAGTGAAGTAATATCTATCAATTCACAACAATACACACATATAAAAGTAAAATAATGGAATTAAGAGATATATAAATATTAGGGCGAGCAATGTCGAAGTGGCATTGACCAAAATACAGTAGAATAGAATACAGTATATACATATAAAATGAGTAAAGCAGTATGTAAACATTATTAATAAAGTGACTAGTGTTCCATTATTAAAGTGACCAGTGATTCCATGTCTGTGTGTATAGGGCAGCAGCCTCTTAGGTGCAGGCTTCAGTAACCGGGTGGGAGCCGGCTAGTCAAGAAGCTATACATGGTGTCGCAGGGCGTCCATTTAGACTGCTAGCTGGCTGCAATAATTTAATTACTTGTTCAGGAATTAAAGTTGGAAATCCAAACATTGCAGATTGTAAAATTAATGTGGAATACAACAGCATACTAATCAGCTACCAATTGTTTTATATAGGGTAACATGGGGTAAGACGCCCCCCTAAGATCAATGTCTGTTTGCTGACAACAAATACGTTTGGAGAAAAACATTTAAGGTGGATGATGACCATGCTTAGGGTAACAAACTATAAAGGAAAATACATGGCTACAGTTGACAGATTTTTAGTTATTTAATAAAACATGTGGCAGGCCTTAATGCCTGGCCATTTTCAATAGCTTTCAGGGCACAACAAAATGCCTCTTTGCCATAGCCACCACAATCAGATATTTTCTTGTAAACTCTCATCCGTTCTTTAGAACGCTGGATAACTGACCCCTAACCCCTATTCTGACACTAACCTAACCCTAACCCCTATTCTGACCCTAACCTAACTCTAACCCCTATTCTGACCCTAACGCCTATTCTGACCATAACCTAACCCCAACCCCTATTCTTACCCTAACCTAACCCTAACCCCTATTCTGACCCTAACCTAACCCTAACCCCTATTCTGACCCTAACCCCTATTCTGACCCTAACCCCAACCCTGGCCCCAATTTTAACTCTATTAGCTTATGCTAACTAGCTGGCTAGCATGTATTTCCCCTCAGACTTTCTGCTAGTGAGGTTGCAAGCTAGCTAACTGGGTGCTAGCTAGCTATGCTAGCAGGCGTTAGCTTATGCTAACTAGCTGGCTAGCATTTATTTCACCTCATACTTTCTGCTAGTGAGGTTGCTAGTTAGCTAACTGGGCTAGCCAGTGTCTAAATCACAGCTAGACTTGCTTGGGCCAAGCCACATGAGCAATGGACATTAGACCGGTGGAAATCTGTCCTTTGGTCTGATTTTTGAGAGTTTTAGTTCCAACCGCCGTGTCTTTGTGAGACGCACATGAGGTGAACGGTTGATCTCTGCATGTGTAGTTCCCACCGTTAAGCATGGAGGAGGAGGTGTGATGGTGTGGGGTGCTTTGCTGGTGACACTGTCGGTGATTTATTTGAGAACTTAAATAAACTTAAATAAACTTAAACTTAAATAAAGTTGAAATAAATAAATCATTTTTTTTTTAGAATTCAAGGCACAGCATGGCTACCACAGCATTCTGCAGTGATACTCCATCCCATCTGGTTTGCGCTTAGTGGGACTATCATTTGTTTTTTTAACAGGACAATGACCCAACCCACCTCCAGGCTGTGTAAGGGCTATTTGACCAAGAAGGAGAGATGTAGTCCTGCATCAGATGACCTGCCCTCCAAAATCCCCCGACCTCAACCAAATTGAGATGGTTTTGGATGAGTCGGACCGCAGAGTGAAGGAAAAGCAGCCAACAAGTGCTCAGCATATATGGGAACTCCTTCAAAACTGTTGGAAAAGCATTCCAGGTGAAGCTGGTTGAGAGAATGCCAAGACTGTGCAAAGCTGTCATCAAGGCAAAGGGTGGCTTTGAAGAATCTCAAATCTCAAATATATTTTGATTTGTTTAACACTTGTTTGGTTACTACATGATTCCATATGTGTTATTTCATAGTTTTGATGTCTTCACTATTATTCTACAATGTAGAAACTAGTAAAAAATAAAGAAAAACCCTTGAATGAGAAGGTGTTCTAAAACTTTTGACCGGTAGTGTACTTTATGCACAGTAGCTTGCGAGGTCATGATGAGTGCTCTGTTGCATTTAGTTATCTAAACTTTCTAAACTTTCTAAGCTTTGAAAACATTCTAAGCTTGGAGCCCTTAAAATACAAAGATTGAAAGTCATTTTTTATTGTAGGTAGTTTGAGTCTTTGTAAACAAACATTGTATAGCTTCAAAATATGTTTGATCTAATGCCGCCTTTTTCAAACGGGACTCCCAGCCATTCCATGTATTTGAACAATTCCAGAGCTAGCACACCTGATTAAACTTGCCAACTTGACTAGGTGAATTAATCAATGTGAATTGACTAGGTGAATTGTCAACTTGACTAGGTGAATTGCCAACTTGACTAGGTGAATTGTCAACTTGACTAGGTGAATTGCCAACTTGACTAGGTGAATTGCCTACTTGACTAGGTGAATTGTCAACTTGACTAGGTGAATTAGTCAAGTTGTGAATTGACTAGGTGAATTAGTCAAGTTGTGAATTAACTAGGTGAATTGCCAACTTGACTAGGTGAATTAATCAATGTGAATTGACTAGGTGAATTGTCAACTTGACTAGGTGAATTGCCAACTTGACTAGGTGATTTGCCAACTTGACTAGGTGAATTGTCAACTTGACTAGTTGAATTAGTCAAGTTGTGAATTGACTAGGTGAATTGTCGACTTGACTAGGGAAATTAATCAATGTGAATTGACTAGGTGAATTGTCAACTTGACTAGGTGAATTAATCAGAATGTGAATTAACTAGGTGAATTGTCAACTTGACTAGGTGAATTGCCAACTTGACTAGGTGAATTGCCTACTTGACTAGGTGAATTGTCAACTTGACTAGGTGAATTAGTCAAGTTGTGAATTGACTAGGTGAATTAGTCAAGTTGTGAATTAACTAGGTGAATTGCCAACTTGACTAGGTGAATTAATCAATGTGAATTGACTAGGTGAATTGTCAACTTGACTAGGTGAATTGCCAACTTGACTAGGTGATTTGCCAACTTGACTAGGTGAATTGTCAACTTGACTAGTTGAATTAGTCAAGTTGTGAATTGACTAGGTGAATTGTCGACTTGACTAGGGAAATTAATCAATGTGAATTGACTAGGTGAATTGTCAACTTGACTAGGTGAATTAATCAGAATGTGAATTAACTAGGTGAATTGTCAACTTGACTAGGTGAATTCATCAGAATGTGAATTAACTAGGTGAATTGTCAACTTGACTAGGTGAATTCATCAGAATGTGAATTGACTAGGTGAATTGTCAACTTGACTAGGTGAATTAGTCAAGTTGTGAATTAACTAGGTGAATTGTCAACTTGACTAGGTGAATTAGTCAGAATGTTAATTGACAAGGTGAATTGTCAACTTGACTAGGTGAATTAGTCAGAATGTTAATTGACAAGGTGAATTGCTAACTTGACGAGGTGAATTAGGTGTGCTAGTTCAGGACAAAATTGTGAAACGTCTGTTCTCAGAGGAGAGGTTTGAAAAGCACTGCTCTCTCAATATATAGATGGTGAGTCCTTGCATCCATAGCTGTGTAACACATTTGGGTTGTGCTTCTCCAGCTCTAACTCACACATGTCCCTCTGTCCCCCCCTGCAGGGAAAGCTGGTGAAGTACTTCAGTCGCCAGCTGTCCTGTAAGGTGAGAGTGGCCTTACAGGAGGACACCACTGAGCTACAGGACTTCCCCCGTCTGGGACACTGGTTCCGTATAGTCAACCTGAGGAAGGAGGTCACTGAGGTACTTTGATTTGCATCTAGTTATCACAATCACTGTGAGAAAAACCTTCCTACAAATAGCCGATGGTCTGCAAAATTTGTGATAATAAAAGTAAAGGGAAAACAATACATTTACATTTTAGTAATTTAGCAGCAGTGTTGGGGTCAATTCCATTTAAATTCCAGTCATTTCAGGAAGTAAACGAAATTCCAACTCCCAATTCCACATTTTCCTCTGAAAATTGAAAAGTTTTGAAGAGGATTGGAATTTGAATTTTATGTGTACTTCCTGCTTACAAGAGCGGTCAGGATGGTGGATCGGACTAACACCTCATCATAAACAAACATTGCTTTCAATTTCTATAAGCCCAACATAGTCTTCTTCCTTTGCCCAAAACACATCACTTCCTGAACCTTCTCGAGTGCTACCTTGTCTCTCTAGCATGCATTGTTGTTACTAGCACTGTCTTTGCTACTTTTATTGATGAAAAGTTTTACTTACTTCAACTCTGATATGTGGTTGTCTAGCTTCATTAAGATGAATGCATTAAGTTCAAGTCGCTACGGATAAGAGCGTCTGCTAAATGACTAACATGTCTATGACCCCAACCCTGTTTAGACACTCTTATCCAGAGTCACATACAGTTTGTGCATTCGTCTTAAGGTAGCTAGGTGAGACAACCACATATCACAGTCAGTCACAGTAAGCAACAACAAAAATATATAAAAAAATAAGTAGCTATCAGCATAGTCAGTGCTAGTAAGAAAAGACAAGTGTGGGAGCACGTTTCTGTCTTCCCTGGCCATATGATATTTTATTTTATATACCGAACAAAAATATAAACGCTACAATTTCAAAGATTTTACTGAGTTTACATGTCATATGAGGAAATCAGTCAATTGAAATCAATTCGTTAGGCCCTAATCTATGGATTTCACATGACTGCGAATAAAGATATGCATCTGTTGGTCACAGATACCTTTAAAAAAAATGGGCCTCACAATGGGCCTCAGGATCTGGTCACAATATTTCTGTGCATTCAAATTGTTATCGATAACATGCAATTGTGTTCGTTGTCCGTAGCTTATGCCTGCCCATAACATAACTCCACCGCCACCATGGGACACTGTTCACAATGTTGACATCAGCAAACCGCTCACCCACACGACGCCATACACATGGTCTGCAGTTGTGAGGCCAGTTGGATGTACTGCCAAATTCTCTTAAATGACTTTGGAGGCAGATTATGGTAGAGAAATTAACATTCAATTCTCTGACAACAGCTCTGGTGGACATTGCCGCAGTCAGAATGCCAATTGCATGCTCCCTCAACACTTGAGACATCTGTGCCATTGTGTTGTGTGACAGGGATGTAAACTCATTTGTGCACAACATTTGAGAGAAATAAGATTTTTGTGCACATGGAACATTTCTGGGATCTTTTATTTCAGCTCATGAAACATGGGACCAACACTTTACATGTTGTGTTTATATTTTAGTTCAGTGTATAATCTAAAATACCTGATCTTATATCAGCATTCTCTGATACTCTTGGTAAATACAGGTCCAGGGCTATCAAACTCCATTTCTGTGTGTGTTAGTTTGGGCGCATGTGTGTTAGCCTGGGTGCCAGTCTGTTTCTGCTCTCTAGCCAACTCCTGATGGAATCATCATGACAATGAAGTAGGCAGAAGCACAAACAGATCTGGGACCAGGCTACTTGTATGTGTGTTCTGTAGGAGATGGGTCCAGGCGAGGTGACTCTAGAGGGGCTGTTGGAGATGAGTGATGAGGAGGTGTGTGAGGCCATGGAGAAGTTTGGAGCCAACGACGAGGAGTGTGCCCGGCTCAATGCCTCTCTGACCTGCCTAAGGAGGGCCCACAAGTCAGGTAGGAACCCTACACACTTGGAGGGAGAGGGAGGAAAGGTAGACAGTGGGGACAAGTCAGGTATTTATTTAACTTTCATTTAACTAGGCAAGTGTGTTAAGAACAAATTCTTATTTACAATGACGGCCTACCCCGGCCAAACCCATGCGCCACCCTATGGGACCCCCAATCACAGCCGGATGTGATACAGCCTGGAATTGAATCAGGGACTGTAGTGACACCTCTTGCACAGCGACGCAGTGCCTTAGACCGCTGCACCACTCGGTAGGGCCCCTAACACATGCCGTCTCTGAGGAAGGGAGAGAGGGAGGGAAGAAGGGAGGGGAGAGAGGAGGAGGGCACTCTGGGATGTAACTGACTCCTCTAGGTTGTTATTGCCTGAGTTCATGGGGAGTTTTCAGTTAGTGCTTTATACAGTATCCTTGTATTACTATCGCGATCTCGCAAGCTTACATAAAAATAAAACCATCCTAATATTGAGTTGCACCCTCCTTTGGCCTCAGAACAGCCTCAAGTCGTTGGGGGATGGACTACACAGTGTTGAAAGCGTTCCACAGGGATGCTGGCCCATATTGACTCCAATGCTTCCCACAGTTGTGTCAAGAAGGCTGGATGTCCTTTGGGTGGTGGACCATTGTTGATACACATGGGAAACTCTCCAGCCCTGTTCCCTGAGAGCAACCGTCCTACAGGCTCACGATATCAGGATGGTAGTATGAGGTTATCTATACCTGAGCTCTCCAGCCCTGTTCCCTGAGAGCAACCGTCCTACAGGCTCACGATATCAGGATGGTAGTATGTGGTTATCTATACCTGAGCTCTCCAGCCCTGTTCCCTGAGAGCAACCGTCCTACAGGCTCACGATATCAGGATGGTAGTATGAGGTTATCTATACCTGAGCTCTCAAGCCCTGTTCCCTGAGAGCAACCGTCCTACAGGCTCACGATATCAGGATGGTAGTATGAGGTTATCTATACCTGAGCTCTCCAGCCCTGTTCCCTGAGAGCAACCGTCCTACAGGCTCACGATATCAGGATGGTAGTATGTGGTTATCTATACCTGAGCTCTCCAGCCCTGTTCCCTGAGAGCAACCGTCCTACAGGCTCACGATATCAGGATGGTAGTATGAGGTTATCTATACCTGAGCTCTCCAGCCCTGTTCCCTGAGAGCAACCGTCCTACAGGCTCACGATATCAGGATGGTAGTATGAGGTTATCTATACCTGAGCTCTCCAGCCCTGTTCCCTGAGAGCAACCGTCCTACAGGCTCACGATATCAGGATGGTAGTATGAGGTTATCTATACCTGAGCTCTCCAGCCCTGTTCCCTGAGAGCAACCGTCCTACAGGCTCACGATATCAGGATGGTAGTATGAGGTTATCTATACCTGAGCTCTCCAGCCTTGTTCCCTGAGAGCAACCGTCCTACAGGCTCACGATATCAGGATGGTAGTATGAGGTTATCTATACCTGAGCTCTCCAGCCCTGTTCCCTGAGAGCAACCGTCCTACAGGCTCACGATATCAGCATGGTAGTATGAGGTTATCTATACCTGAGCTCTCCAGCCCTGTTTATGGAGAGCTACCGTCCTATAGGTTTGAACTCCAACACTAATCTTGTGCACTTGATTCTAATAATTAGCTGGTTGATAAACTAAATCAGCTAAGTTACAGGAGGGTAGCTCTCCAGGAACAGGGTTGGAGAGAAAACCAACACAAGGGTAACTCTCCAGGAACAGGGTTGGAGAGAAAACCAACACAAGGGTAACTCTCCAGGAACAGGGTTGGAGAGAAAACCAACACAAGGGTAACTCTCCAGGAACAAGGTTGGAGAGAAAACCAACACAAGGGTAACTCTCCAGGAACAGGGTTGGAGAGAAAACCAACACAAGGGTAGCTCTCCAGGAACAGGGTTGGAGAGAAAACCAACACAAGGGTAACTCTCCAGGAACAGGGTTGGAGAGAAAACCAACACAAGGGTAGCTCTCCAGGAACAGGGTTGGAGAGAAAACCAACACAAGGGTAGCTCTCCAGGAACAGGGTTGGAGAGAAAACCAACACAAGGGTAACTCTCCAGGAACAGGGTTGGAGAGAAAACCAACACAAGGGTAACTCTCCAGGAACAGGGTTGGAGAGCAGTGGTGGAAAAAGTACCCAAATGTCATACTTGAGTAAAAATAAGATACCTTAATAGAAAATGACTCAAGTGAGTCACCCAGTAAAATACTACTTGAGTAAAAGTCTAAAAGTATTTGGTTTTAAATATACTTAAGAATCAAAAGTAAATGTAATTGCTAAAATGTACTTAATTATCAAAAGGAAAAGTACAAGTCTAAATCATTTAAAATTCCTTATAATATGATATAATTTATTTTAAGCTAAGCAGATGGCCACATTTTCTATTATTATTTTTTTTTTAACAGATAGCCAGAGGCTTGCTCCAACCCAGACATAATTTAAAAACGAAGCATGTGTTTAGTGACTCCGCCAGATCAGAGGCAGTAGGGATGACCAAGGATGTTCTCTTGATAAGTGTGAAATAGACAATTTTCCTGTCCAAGTACTTTTGGGTGTCAGGGAAAATGTAGGAGTAAAAAGTACATAATTTTCTTTAGGAATGTAGTGAAGTAAAATATTAATAGCAAAGTAAAGTACAGATACCCCAAAAAAGCTACTTAAGTAGTACTTTCAAGTATTTTTACCCAAGTACTTTACACCACCTGATCTATACAGTTCATGAGGACTTTTCATGAACTGGTGAATGCCGCCATCTGCTGACCAGATTTAGCAACACAGTATGAAGTCAATATAGCCTGGATGCCTGTCTCATGACATGACACATTGAGGAATGAAGGGGTGGAGATACAATGACTGGTGGGATTGAATCTGTTGACTCTGCTAGTCTATTCTGCTGTGTTAGTGGAAAAGCCTGCACACCTTAAGATCACTTCTGTAGGTCAATTGCACACAAATTCCAACTGAAATTTGACTTCCGCTTTTAACCCAACCCCTCCAAAAGACACATGCAGGATTTGGCTGCAACCCTGGGCGCCCAGGAAGCTGTTGTGGAGGGTTAAATGCCTTGCTCAAGGGCACAACGACAGGCAATGGCATCTTGAATTTGATAACAGCAACCTTCTGGATGCCAGCTCACTTCCTGCCAGATTTGTCCTGTCTGACCTGGGTTTCAAACTGGTAACCCTCCAGTTGCTGGCTTGCCTCTCTAACCGCTAGGCTGCCTGCTGCCCCGTGGGTTTCCAGCACCAGGTTTTAACAGGGAAATATCTAAGAGTTAAATGATCCATATTGAGTTATTAATTGCTCTTGCCATTATAGGACAAATGAAGCTCTCTGCCCTCGTATACTGTAACAGCCACTTTTAGTACCCTTTACCTGTGACTGTGTGACATCCTCACAGTAGTCCCCTCTTTCCTCTCCATGGGTGCATCTCAATAGTCTCCTTGTCTCATTTCCTTCATCTCCACTGATGACAATGGAAACCAAATTATTGTACGGCATTACAAGACATTACACCATTTTGCTTTCACCTGTCCAGTGTTTTCAGATCAGTATAGATGAAGGGAGGATATGAGGAAAGGAGGCTGCTGCGGATGATTGAGATGCACCCTCCCAGCATACAGAGCATGTAGCCCGTTAGCATTTTGTCCAATAGGGGGCAGCACAGACCACATGTTTATTTTCAGAACTAAACAGTCTAGTGTTGTAGTGTTGCTGGCTGAGCAGAAGGGGACAGTAGACCATCACAAAACTAGGTTTGATGTGTGTGTCAACCCCCCTACACACACGTTCATTCATTCCCACCAGATGTGTCTCTTAGATGAGTCACTGGGAATACTTTATGTTATCAAGCCAAGTTGAGAAGAGTTGTATTTGTCGGTGCAGTGTTCTCCTCGTCACGGTCATAGTACACAGACCGGGAATATTTTTTCTCCATATGAAAAGAGAGCAGATGTTGCTTTAGGAAAATGTGTCCATGTACCAAACTGCTGTCAGATAACACAATGTCCCGTCAGTCCCAACGTTCATCTTACGGCCACTTCCCTTCCCTGCTTTGATTCTACACACAGCTAACTCCAGTAATAATAATAATAATGAAGAACTTGTTCTTAACTGGCCTACCTGGTTAAATAAAGGCAAAATAATAAATAAAATAAAAATAATAATAATAATAATGGATTTATAAATCTCCTTTCTACCGACTGAGCTGCTCAAAGTGCTTTACATAGTAAGGGGGGGGAACTCACCCACCACCAACTTGTGGCACCCACTTGGGTGATGCACAGCAACCGTTTGCCAATTAGGAATGAAGGGTTGATTAAGTGGCCATGATGGAATGGGGCCAGGTTGGGAATTTAGCCAGGACACCGGGGTTAACACCCCTACTCTTGCTACAAGTGCCATGGAATCTGTAATGACCACAGAGAGTCAGGACACCCGTTTAACGTACCATCTGAAAGACAGCACCCTACTCAGAGCAGTAGGCAGGTTCATTGCAGCCTGTCGGTGTTGAATAGGCCCTGGGCTACACACGCACACACACACACACACACACACACACACACACACACACACACACACACACACACACACACACACACACACACACACACACACACGCACCTTTGATTTGGTGGACAACATGTCAGTTCATGCTGCAAGAGCTCTGATAGGTTGGAGGACGTCCTCCGGAAGTTGTCATGATTACTGTGTAAGTCTATGGAAGGGGGTGAGGACCACGATCCTCCTAGGTTTTGTATTGAAGTCACTGTTCCCAGAGGAGGACGGAAGCTAGCTCTCCTCCAGCTACTGTAGACCTTCACACACACACACACACACACACACACACACACACACACACACACACACACACACACACACACACTGGTCTGGCCTGTGTGTCTGTTCCTAAGGTCTGATTAGATTGTAACCAGTAGCTGATTGGCTGCTGAGTTCCAACTTCCTCCAACGGAGACAGCCTGGAGATTGGACACCCATACAGAGTCCAGTTGGGTGTTTGTGTGTGTGCCTAGTTGTAGTTGTTCCAACCAAACCTAATAGATCACACACACACATACACATAGGCTAGGCCTGTACATCAGTGGCGGTTGGTGCCGTTTAAGATGAGGGAGGACAAATTTATTTTTTGTGAGCACGGCTTTATTTGTATAACAGCATATTGGATGACTGTCATTCATATTCCATTCAACCAGCTCAATGTAACATCAATGGGTGTAGGCTACTACATCATACTAACATTTTCCCTATACCCATCGGGAGGTTGCTAGAATCTAGCCTATGAATTAAAGTTAACAACGTAGGTGCAGACACGTCGAGAGAAAAATTTGAGTAATCAAGGTGACAGACATTGACACATTCAATACCGCCTTGCACACTCTTGCCTGCATCTAGCTGATCTAGGGTGTAATAATTAGTCCAACAGTTGCAAACATAAGTTTCTATTTCTACAAATTCAGGTATGTTTTTCAACAGAATAGGTCAAATGAATACACCCCTAATCACACGCGAAACACAGTTAAATTTCACAGCAGCCACATACAAACAGCATTGTCCCTTTGACCGTTGTATAATTGCTTCTCGCATCTACACGCTCTCCTCTTCTCACCTGTTCCCTTCGCTTGTGGACCTCAGTGCACAACATATCAGCTGTCTGTGACCAGGCAAAAAAAAAAAATCCAAGCCAAACCTTCATATCATAACCGCTAACCTCTACACACAACCTACATTGTTGTCACCATATTAGCTAACGTCATAGTCAACATACCTACTAGAACTAACGTGTTAGTAAATCTGCTACAATCATGCAGTACAGTGTAGTCAGCATGCAGTTTGGCAGTTACACGGGTGGGCCCTGGTGGCAATAAATTATTAAAACCAAAAGCTTATCTTGACTTGGAAGAGTTCCAGTGTTGGATAGACATAGCCAGCTAGCTATCATAGCATCCCTCTCTGTTTGAGCCAGGTGTTTGAGTAGGCTAAACTAGCTAGCTGCATTCTCTAGCTAAGAAAGTGAAAACAAATAAGAGTCAACTACTCACCACATTTGATCCACTGCAGTGCTAGCTAGCTGTAGCTTATGCTTTCAGTACTAGAATTCATTCTGTGATCCTTTGATTGGTGAACAACATATCAGTTCCCTGTTTGAGCCAGGTGTTTGAGTAGGCTAAACTAGCTAGCTGCATTCTCTAGCTAAGAAAGTGAAAACAAATAAGAGTCAACTACTCATCACGTTTTATCCACTGCAGTGCTAGCTAGCTGTAGCTTATGCTTTCAGTACTAGATTCATTCTGTGATCCTTTGATTTGGTGGACAATATGTCAGTTCATGCTGCAAGAGCTCTGATAGGTTGGAGGACGTCCTCCGGAAGTTGTCATGATTACTGTGTAAGTCTATGGAAGGGGGTGAGGACCACGATCCTCCTAGGTTTTGTATTGAAGTCACTGTTCCCAGAGGAGGACGGAAGCTAGCTCTCCTCCAGCTACTGTAGACCTTCATTGCATAACAGTGTGTTTTAATCAAATATTTGGTGAATATATTTAGTGTAGTTTTATCTGAAAATAATAACTTTTTTAATGTTTCAGTATTTTTATTTTTATGAAATTCACTGAGGAGGACCATCCACTGCTGTACATAAAACAGACCAAAGCCAGCCCAATTCAGCCCAATTATAAATGATATAGTCATGCATAACATGGATAGCTAAGAGTTGTAACTCTGTATTGTACAGACAGATACAGATACAGTTACAGATACAGTTACTGTTCTCCTCAGTCATCCTGCTTCTCACGGTCAGCAAAGGGGTTGGACACACACACACATACTCTAATGTACTCTTTTCAAACGGGTGGCCGGCGAGAGGTGTGAATGTAACGGGAACACCACACACTGCGCGACTGCTATTAGGGCCTCTCATACTCAGAGCGAAAGGGAGAGAAAGGCATATTTTGTCTCCCAGGTCACGTCTCAAATGGCACCCTATTCCATTTATAGTGCACTTCTTTTGATAAGGGCCCATAAGGCCCTGGTCAAAATTAGTGCCCTATATAGGGAATAGGTTGCCATTTGGTACGCAGTCTCATACCCAGTCTCAGCCTCATCTTCAGGCCCCAGCCTCATCCCCAGCCCCAGCCTTCAGACTCATCCCCAGGCTCAGTCCTAGCCTCATCCCCAGCCCCAGCATTCAGACTCATCCCCAGCCTCAGCCTCATCCCCAGCCTTCATTCTCATCCCCAGCTTTCATTCTCCTCCCAAGTCACCAGCATCCAGCCTCCAGTCTCAGCCTCCAGCTTCATCCCCAGGCTCATCCCCATTCTCCAGCCTCATCCCCAGTCTCCAGCACCCTCCTCAGCCTCCAGCACCCTCCTCAGACTCCAGCCCCATCTTCAGCCTCCATCCCCAGCCTCCAGCCCCAGCCTCATCCCCATTCTCCAGCCCCAGCCTCATCCCCAGTCTCCAGCACCCTCCTCAGCCTCCAGCCCCATCCTCAGCCTCCATCCCCATTCTCCAGCCACAGCCTCATCCCCATTCTCCAGCCACAGCCTCATCCCCAGTCTCCAGCACCCTCCTCAGCCTCCAGCCCCATCCTCAGCCTCCATCCCCAGCTTCCAGCCCAAGCCTCCAGCTTCATCCCCAGCCTCCAGCTTCATCTCCAGCCTCCAGCTTCATCCCCAGCTTCCAGGTTCATCTCCAGCCTCAGCCTCCATCCTCATCCCCAGCCGCCAGCCTCCAGACTCATCCCCAGGCTCATCCCCAGTCTCAGCCTCCAGCCCCAGCCTCCAGTCCCAGACTCATGCCCAGCCTTCAGTCTCAGTCCTTTCTTTAAACCTTAAGAGAGAAAATGACCACCACTACACTCTGACACTCAGCCCCCACTTTTAAATATGACATTTGCAGTGTGTTTTTGTATTCTCTGAGAGGAATGGGTCCGTGGGGAAGATTATTCATGGCCCTCTATGGAGGCCTGTCTTTGTAACTCCTACGCAGATCATGAATATGCAGAATATTCACATGAAAAAGTTTGAATTGTCACAGTATTTTGTAATGACTCTTAAAGCCATTGCAGACTTAGTTGCATTTCTGTTATTGGAGAAGCCAGTGACTAATATAAACTTTGTTGTGTACAGGATTTGTAACCTCACTTGGACTCTTCAGCTTGAAGTGTCTCCACCCACGCAGTAGAATTGCTACCTTTTTGGTGGCGTAGCTGGCTAAGACATTGTGGTGTGTTTGCAAGACAGAGGTCTCGAGTTCCAGTCTCTGTGTGAGCTGGTGACAGAGGAATAGATACGTTTACTCAGGTATGGCTGCATCCTTCACAGTTGCATCCATAACAACGTTTTTAAGGTCAATAGAAAAACGTAATGTGCGACATGTGATTGTATATTGAGGAGTGAGACATGTGATTGTATATTGAGGAGTGAGACATGTGATTGTATATTGAGGAGTGAGACATGTGATTGTATATTGAGGAGTGAGACATGTGATTGTATATTGCGGAGTGAGACATGTGATTGTATATTGAGGAGTGAGACATGTGATTGTATATTGAGGAGTGCGACATGTGATTGTATATTGAGGAGTGAGACATGTGATTGTATATTTAGGAGTGAGACATGTGATTGTATATTGAGGAGTGCGACATGTGATTGTATATTGAGAAGTGAGACATGTGATTGTATATTGAGGAGTGAGACGTGATTGTATATTGAGGAGTGAGACATGTGATTGTATATTGAGGAGTGAGCCATGTGATTGTATATTGAGGAGTGAGACATGTGATTGTATATTGCGGAGTGAGACATGTGATTGTATATTGAGGAGTGAGACATGTGATTGTATATTCAGGAGTGAGACATGTGATTGTATATTGAGGACTGAGACATGTGATTGTATATTGAGGAGTGAGACATGTGATTGTATATTGAGGAGTGAGACATGTGATTGTATATTGAGGAGTGAGCCATGTGATTGTATATTGAGGAGTGAGCCATGTGATTGTATATTGAGGAGTGAGACATGTGATTGTATATTGAGGAGTGAGACATGTGATTGTATATTCAGGAGTGAGACATGTGATTGTATATTCAGGAGTGAGACATGTGATTGTATATTGAGGAGTGAGACGTGATTGTATATTGAGGAGTGAGACGTGATTGTATATTGAGGAGTGAGACATGTGATTGTATATTGAGGAGTGAGACATGTAATTGTATATTGAGGAGTGAGACATGTGATTGTATATTGAGAAGTGAGACATGTGATTGTATATTGAGGAGTGAGCCATGTGATTGTATATTGAGGAGTGAGACATGTGATTGTATATTGAGGAGTGAGACATGTGATTGTATATTTAGGAGTGAGACATGTGATTGTATATTGAGGAGTGAGACATGTGATTGTATATTGAGGAGTGAGACATGTGATTGTATATTGAGAAGTCAGACATGTGATTGTATATTGAGGAGTGAGACATGTGATTGTATATTGAGGAGTGAGACACGTGATTGTATATTGAGAAGTGAGACATGTGATTGTATATTGAGGAGTGAGCCATGTGATTGTATATTGAGGAGTGAGACATGTGATTGTATATTGAGGAGTGAGACATGTAATTCACTTACAGTAAATGAGAATTTCAGCTATTAAGAACACTTTCATTTAAAGTGTATATTAGAATAGTTTATTGCTTTAAAAACAAATGCAAGGTGATTGTGGCTTTCACACAGGTCTTGGTTCGTATTTCAACTCACAAGTTGCTTCAGCGTTGAGTCATATTGTTTAAGCTAGGATCTTGTCAGTTAGTCCCTCTGTGTTGCTCCAATGTACACCCATTATTTACCCAGCATGCCCCTCTTCAGTAGCCCACACACACTCAACACATGCATGCATACAAGCGTGCATGCACACTCACTGTAAACCAAACATCCTGCCTTGTCCTTACTAATAGTGTTGATCTAGCCTTAACGCTGAGAGCTAAGTGTTCATGAGAGAGACAAGTCGTGCCCGGAATTCTCAGACTCAGTATACATCCTCACTCATCTTTTCATCATTAAAAAGACTGGCCCAGCGCCTGCCCTGCCTTAAGACTGCAGACTTACACTCACAACTAATTGGCTTCAAATGCCATCTGTGAGTATAGAAAGAATTGGAGATGAGGAGAGGACAAGAGAGGAGAGGACAAAAGAGGAGAGGAGGACAAGAGAGGAGAGGACAAGAGAGGAGGAGAAGAGAGGACTGGACAAGAGAGGAGGAGAAGAGAGGACTGGACAAGAGAATAGAGGACACGAGCGAAGAGGAGGAGAGGACAAGAGAGGAGAGGAGAGGACAAGAGAGGAGAGGAGGAGAAGAGAGGAGGGGACAAAAGAGGAGAGGAGGAGAGGACAAGAGAGGAGAGGAGGAGAAGAGAGTAGGAGAGAAGAGGAGGGGAGAAGAGAGGAGAGGACAAGAGAGGAGAGGACAAGAGAGGAGGAGAGGAGGGAAACAAGAGAAGAGAGGACAAGAGAGGAGAGGAGGAGAGGAGGGGACAAGAGAGGTCAAGAAAGGAGAGGAGGAGGAGAGAGGTGGGGACAAGAGAGGAGAGGAGAGGACGAGAGGAGTAGAGGACAAGAGAGGAGGAGAGGAGAGGACAGGATAGGAGAGGAGGAGAAGAGGCCAAGAGGAGGAGAGAAAAAGAGGAGAGGACAAGAAGAGAGGAGAGGAGAGGACAATATGAGAGGATGAGAGAGGAGAGGAGGAGAGGGCAAGAGAGGAGAGGACGAGAGGAGTATGGGAGAGGAGAGGAGATGAGTATGGGAGAGAAGAGGAGGACAGGGCATTAGAGGAGGAGAGAAGAGAGAAGAGGAGAGGATAGAAGAGAGGAAGATATCTAGCTACTACTGATGCTGTAAGAACCACCATCGTCCACCGTCATCCCATTCAAAGGATTAAATAAAAAATGAATCCTTCTGGAGCAGCATATGGCATCCTTTCACAAAGTGTGTTTCCCAAATTGTATCCTAATCACTATTTAGTGCACTACTTTTGACCAGAGCCCTATGAGGATAGAATCCCAGTGGCCTTTCTCTGCCATTTACCACACAACAGCACAAGCCTGGTCCTAACTAGTCGAATTCGTTTGCTGTTAACTGCCTATTCTCACAGAACTCTACCTATATGTAAATATCTCCTATTAACAATGAGCATGTGTAATGTGTTGGCCATATTACCATAAATCATCATCTTGAATAATAACTCCTTCATGTCCTCTGACTGGTGTGGTGTATTGTGAATCACTGTGGAGATACTGTAGGATACTGTACTGTATAGGACCTCTGCTGCTGCTGGCCAAGTGACAGCACAGAGAACAATGCAAAGAGATCCTATTAAATGACTCTCCCTGACCAAAATGGCTGAGCTTTCATACCATCATCAGAACAATTATGTCCATTATACTATTATAATTCATAATTGTATGGAACAATGGCTGTACATAATTGATTGATTTGATTGATCTGTACATAATTCATTGATTGGATTTATATTGCACTTTTCTAGACACCCAAATCGGTTTACATAGTAAGGGGGAAGCTCACCTCATCCATCACCAAGTCACTCTACAGACACTCCATAGAATGAGAGTTACACTCCATAGAATGAGAGTTACACTCCATAGAATGAGAGTTACACTCCATAGAATGAGAGTTGTACTCCATAGAATTAGAATGACTCTCCATAGAATGAGAGTTACACTCCATAGAATGAGAATTACACTCCATAGAATGAGAGTTGTACTCCATAGAATTAGAATGACTCTCCATAGAATGAGAGTTACACTCCATAGAATGAGAATTACACTCCATAGAATGAGAGTTACACTCCATAGAATGAGAGTTGTACTCCATAGAATTAGAATGACTCTCCATAGAATGAGAGTTATACTCCATAGAATGAGAGTTATACTCCATAGAATGAGAGTTACACTCCATAGAATGAGAGTTACACTCCATAGAATGAGAGTTATACTCCATGGAATTAGAATGACACTCCATAGAATGAGAGTTACACTCCATAGAATGAGAATGACTCTCCATAGAATGAGAGTTATACTCCATAGAATTAGTATGACACTCCATAGAATGAGAGTTACACTCCATAGAATGAGAGTTATACTCCATAGAATGAGAGATACTCCATAGAATTAGAATGACACTCCATAGAATGAGAGTTACACTCCATAGAATGAGAGTTATACTCCATAGAATAAGAGTTATACTCCATAGAATTAGAATGACTCTCCATAGAATGAGAGTTATACTCCATAGAATGAGAGTTATACTCCATAGAATGAGAGTTATACTCCATAGAATTAGAATGACACTCCATCGAATGAGAGTTATACTCCATAGAATGAGAGTTATACTCCATAGAATTAGAATGACTCTCCATAGAATGAGAGTTATACTCCATAGAATGAGAGTTATACTCCATAGAATTAGAATGACACTCCATAGAATGAGAGTTACACTCCTTAGAATGAGAATTGCACTCCATAGAATGAGAGTTATACTCCATAGAATTAGAATGACTCTCCATAGAATGAGAGTTATACTCCATAGAATTATAATGACTCTCCATAGAACGAGACTCCATAGAATGAGAGTTATACTCCATAGAATTAGAATGACTCTCCATAGAATGAGAGTTATACTCCATAGAATTAGAATGACTCCATAGAATGAGAGTTACACTCCTTAGAATGAGAATGACACTCCATAGAAAGAGAGTTATACTCCATAGAATTAGAATGACTCTCCATAGAATGAGAGTTATACTCCATAGAATGAGAGTTATACTCCATAGAATGAGAGTTATACTCCATAGAATGAGAGTTATACTCCATAGAATGAGAGTTATACTCCATAGAATGAGAGTTATACTCCATAGAATTAGAATGACACTCCATCGAATGAGAGTTATACTCCATAGAATGAGAGTTATACTCCATAGAATTAGAATGACTCTCCATAGAATGAGAGTTATACTCCATAGAATGAGAGTTATACTCCATAGAATTAGAATGACACTCCATAGAATGAGAGTTACACTCCTTAGAATGAGAATTGCACTCCATAGAATGAGAGTTATACTCCATAGAATTAGAATGACTCTCCATAGAATGAGAGTTATACTCCATAGAATTATAATGACTCTCCATAGAACGAGACTCCATAGAATGAGAGTTATACTCCATAGAATTAGAATGACTCTCCATAGAATGAGAGTTATACTCCATAGAATTAGAATGACTCCATAGAATGAGAGTTACACTCCTTAGAATGAGAATGACACTCCATAGAAAGAGAGTTATACTCCATAGAATTAGAATGACTCTCCATAGAATGAGAGTTATACTCCATAGAATGAGAGTTATACTCCATAGAATTAGAATGACACTCCATAGAATGAGAGTTACACTCCATAGAATGAGAGTTATACTCCATAGAATGAGAGTTATACTCCATAGAATTAGAATGACTCTCCATAGAATGAGAGTTATACTCCATAGAATGAGAGTTATACTCCATAGAATGAGAGTTATACTCCATAGAAATAGAATGACACTCCATAGAATGAGAGTTATACTCCATAGAATGAGAGTTATACTCCATAGAATTAGAATGACTCTCCATAGAATGAGAGTTATACTCCATAGAATGAGAGTTATACTCCATAGAATGAGAGTTATACTCCATAGAATTAGAATGACTCTCCATAGAATGAGAGTTATACTCCATAGAATTAGAATGACACTCCATAGAATGAGAGTTACACTCCTTAGAATGAGAATTGCACTCCATAGAATGAGAGTTATACTCCATAGAATTGGAATGACTCTCCATAGAATGAGAGTTATACTCCATAGAATTATAATGACTCTCCATAGAACGAGACTCCATAGAATGAGAGTTATACTCCATAGAATTAGAATGACTCTCCATAGAATGAGAGTTATACTCCATAGAATTAGAATGACTCCATAGAATGAGAGTTACACTCCTTAGAATGAGAATGACACTCCATAGAAAGAGAGTTATACTCCATAGAATTAGAATGACTCTCCATAGAATGAGAGTTATACTCCATAGAATGAGAGTTATACTCCATAGAATGAGAGTTATACTCCATAGAATGAGAGTGATACTCCATAGAATGAGAGTAATACTCCATAGAATTAGAATGACACTCCATAGAATGAGAGTTGTACTCCATAGAATGAGAGTTATACTCCATAGAATTAGAATGACACTCCATAGAATGAGAGTTATACTCCATAGAATGAGAGTTATACTCCATAGAATGAGAGTTATACTCCATAGAATGAGAGTTACACTCCTTAGAATGAGAATGACACTCCATAGAATGAGAGTTATACTCCATAGAATTAGAATGACTCTCCATAGAATGAGAGTTATACTCCATAGAATTATAATGACTCTCCATAGAATGAGACTCCATAGAATGAGAGTTATACTCCATAGAATGAGAGTTATACTCCATAGAATTAGAATGACTCCATAGAATGAGAGTTACACTCCTTAGAATGAGAATGACACTCCATAGAATGAGAGTTATACTCCATAGAATTAGAATGACTCTACATAGAATGAGAGTTATACTCCATAGAATGAGAGTTATACTCCATAGAATTAGAATGACACTCCATAGAATGAGAGTTATACTCCATAGAATTAGAATGACACTCCATAGAATGAGAGTTACACTCCATAGAATGAGAGTTATACTCCATAGAATGAGAGTTATACTCCATAGAATTAGAATGACACTCCATAGAATGAGAGTTATACTCCATAGAATGAGAGTTATACTCCATAGAATTAGAATGACACTCCATAGAATGAGAGTTATACTCCATAGAATTAGAATGACTCTCCATAGAATGATAGTTACACTCCATAGAATGAGAATTACACTCCATAGAATTAGAATTACACTCCATAGAATTAGAATGACTCCATAGAATGAGAGTTACACTCCATAGAATGAGAGTTACACTCCATAGAATGAGAGTTATACTCCATAGAATGAGAGTTATACTCCATAGAATTAGAATGACACTCCATAGAATGAGAGTTATACTCCATAGAATGAGAGTTATACTCCATAGAATTAGAATGACACTCCATAGAATGAGAGTTATACTCCATAGAATTAGAATGACTCTCCATAGAATGATAGTTACACTCCATAGAATGAGAATGACACTCCATAGAATGAGAATTACACTCCATAGAATTAGAATGACTCCATAGAATGAGAGTTACACTCCATAGAATGAGAGTTATACTCCATAGAATGAGAGTTATACTCCATAGAATTAGAATGACACTCCATAGAATGAGAGTTACACTCCATAGAATGAGAGTTATACTCCATAGAATGAGAGTTATACTCCATAGAATTAGAATGACACTCCATAGAATGAGAGTTATACTCCATAGAATTAGAATGACTCCATAGAATGAGAGTTACACTCCATAGAATGAGAGTTATACTCCATAGAATTAGAATGACACTCCATAGAATGAGAGTTATACTCCATAGAATTAGAATGACTCTCCATAGAATGAGAGTTATACTCCATAGAATGAGAGTTACACTCCATAGAATTAGAATGACTCCATAGAATGAGAGTTACACTCCATAGAATTAGAATGACACTCCATAGAATGAGAGTTATACTCCATAGAATTAGAATGACTCCATAGAATGAGAGTTACACTCCATAGAATGAGAATTATACTCCATAGAATGAGAGTTATACTCCATAGAATTAGAATGACACTCCATAGAATGAGAGTTATACTCCATAGAATTAGAATGACTCTCCATAGAATGAGAGTTACACTCCATAGAATGAGAATTACACTCCATAGAATTTGAATGACTCCATAGAATGAGAGTTACACTCCATAGAATGAGACTTACACTCCATAGAATGAGAGTTATACTCCATAGAATGAGAATTACACTCCATAGAATTAGAATGACTCTCCATAGAATGAGAGTTACACTCCATAGAATGAGACTTACACTCCATAGAATGAGACTTACACTCCATAGAATGAGAGTTACACTCCATAGAATGAGACTTACACTCCATAGAATGAGAGTTACACTCCATAGAATGAGACTTTCACTCCATAGAATGAGAGTTACACTCCATAGAATGAGAAGAAAAAAGGTTGTGTCTTTTTGTTGTGAGGTCACATGCAGTCAATTTATTTATGTTTTCTTTTAACCAGGCAAGTCAGTTAAGAACAAATTCTTATTTACAATGACAGCCTACAGTGGGTTAACTGCCTTGTTCTGGGGCAGAACAACAGATTTTTACCTTGTCAGTTCTGGGATTTGATCCAGCAACCTTTCGGTTACTGGCCCAAAACTCGGCCACCTGCCGCCCCTCGGAAGCTCTGTTAATGTTTGAATAAAGCAGTTGCTAAGAAACTAGT